>NW_015387371.1:13076-29698 GCF_001527695.2 Protobothrops mucrosquamatus | reverse complement strand
GTCTGACTCTTTATAAAGTAACGTAGAAAGTACCTTCACTTCTGGTGTTCTATTTTTATACTGAATTTTGATCTGAAGTAAAACTTCATCCCATTTGCCACTCAGATTTCCCAGTATTTTCATTTCTTTTAAGTTAGCTGTCCTTACTTCCATGAGGTTTGAAACCCAGCCATTTAAAAACTTTTAAAGTCAACACACTATACACTGTCAGTCTTTTTGTTCTTTTAAAGTTGTAGTTTTGACCAATATCAATTATTATACTTAATCTTGTTCACTATGTCTTTATGTCAAATATATGGAAAAAAGGCCAGTATTCACACAAATCTACATAACTGTGCTTTTTTATTTAAAACTAGCTGTACCCAGCCACGCATTGCTGTGGCTCAGTCTGGTAAAAGCGTGTGTTGCTTTTACGTCCAACAGATGGCGCTGATTTTTTTTAAAAAGCATGTTTTTACCTGTCACAGGTGTGACATTTATGTAATATAGGTATATAAAAACACGCGCGTATTCGAATGCAACATTGTGTCAAAATTTCAAAGCAATTGGTGAAGAACTTTAGGAGATTTAAGATTTTGAACAAACGAACATTTACATTTTTATTTATACAGATTATATGAAAATTTCTGAATCAGTCCAAATGACAAAATAAGCCTCAACAACATTAAACTATTAACTCATGTAAAGAGGCCCAGGACAAAACATAGTTGTTTAAGATTTATTTTCCTTTCTAATTCATATCACCATCCCAATGATGTAATTGATATTTTTTTTCATTTTGTTAGATTCAAAAATACACAGTGGTAACAATTTTTGAAGATCTAAAAGTATGTTGGGGCTCCACTAAAGAGTTGATGCTTCAGGATGCATGGAAAATTTCCCTCTTCAAAACATTCCCCAAATCCCACACGTCTCACCTCTACAGAGAGTATCTTTCCCAGGGCAAATAACAAAGGATGCATGTTGAGATCAGGATCCTTGCGAAAGCAGTTAGGCTTTGCATGATGCTGGAAGTGCCAGTGATTCCACCAGCTGGCTGGTGCTCCCTGTAAAACAATGCAAATACAAGAGGCCTCTTTAGATATTTATTTTCTGACCAGGCAGAGCAAAATCTGAATGCAAGGGGCCCAATTGTTCTTGAGCCCCAATGCCATGCCATGGCTAAGAGCCCATTTTCATGAAACTCACCTTCAAATGTCCAATCACAAATTTGTGAATCCAGTGGTTCCATTTAGACTTGCCAAAGACAGAAAGATGTCCAAAATCATGCTGCAGCCAACCGGCTTGGGCCTGGAAAACATTTCCATAGCTAGCATGACCACAACGCCATGAGTGCACATAATGCTTTACAATATAACCTGTGAAGTCTTTGCTCTCAGAAGGTTATACAGAGTGATGGTTGATGGGAGCAGGAGGAGGAGGGGGGAGAAGAGAAGGAGAAGAGATCTGAGTACTGTACTACAATAAACAAGTTTAACAGGCAGATGGACTTAGATCTGAGGAGACAAACCAACAGTTTTATGAAAAAGTGGAGAGATCTGAAGGGGAAAAAATATTACTAGCATACTTGGAAAGAGCTTTCTTTGCATAGATGGTATAGGATAATGGGCACAATTGTCCAAAATGGGAAACCAAGGGTGATCAGATGAAAAGAGCTATGATTACCATATTGGTTTATCTAGAGAGAAAAGTTGAATTAGAAAGTAAGGGTGGCAGGCGATTTCGCTGGTCGCAGCTGTTTGCTGCCTCCCGCCTGTTTTGCGTAAAAGCCGGTTTGACAGCCAGCATCTGCTGTCAAACGGCTTGATACCTTTCCCCTGGGCATAAGGGGATCGGTGAGCTGCCCGGGGTAGGAGTTGAGTTCCCGAGTCGTCCTATATGGACGATGTAGGCGAGAACTCCTCCGNAGAAAGTAAGGGTAATGCAAACAGATACCTCTCCTCACAGAGGTCTAAATTATCACAGATCTTTAGTATGTTGAAACTTCAAGCCCTGCTCTGCTTAATCTGATCGACCGATTACCTGGACAGTCCCAAGTAGCAAAGCGGTGATGAGGAATGGCACCAAGGATGTTCCAAAGTACCATATATTGAGCCAGGCTGATACATCTAGCAGCAAGATGTGAAGAAGGGACAGGAGGAAGAAGAGATGATTGGAATTCAGTAGTCCCATCTTTTCAACAGTGGCGCGAAGCTCACGGAAGTCCTCCACAAGTTCTTTCTATGAAAAAACACAGTATTATACTTCCTTTGTTCTGAAGGCAACTTTTTATTCAGAAGTGGACAACCTGACACCTTGGGCCGTGGGCACCTGTAAAGACCACAATAGTCTGAAGCCTTTAAAGTCTCCGAAAAAAATATGACCAAAATATAACAATAAAAAAGTCATACAAAGGGGAAAATATTCAATATACATTTGGCACAGAATAATATAGAATAATAGAATAATAACTTTATTGTCACTTTGAATGTACACTAATCAGCATACATCAAAATGAAATTTCATCGCATACAGCCCTCAAAGGGTCAGCACCTCCGATATACACTACATAAATATGACAAAAATAAAAAAATACAGAATTATGCATATACCCACATATATTATATGACACAGAGAAACAACAGTCTAGTTCAGGTTAAGTATACTTGTGCATGACGAGAAAAACGAATCTTGTGAGTTTACCAGACGGATGGCATAGGGAACAAAGCTATTACAGAATCAAGTAGTCCTGCTAGAAATACTTTGAAACCTCCTCCCAGAGGGGAGCAACAGAAACAGACCATAAAGTGGGTGTGTGGGGTCTCTAACAATGCTTTGAGCTTCAAGCATGTAGTGGTTAGAAGCAGCATCCTGAATACCAGGAAGCAAGCTTCTTATGAGGTACGTAATTGAATCAACTTTTATGTTAACAAAATTAAAGGCAAATGTGGCTTTTGTCCTGATGCTACTCAATATACCTTAGAGTGATGCCATCTCTATTCTAGTTTCATGACAAAAGACTTTGGAAAAAAAAAATCCCTGTAATGATGCAGAGTATGTGGCTTTGTGCTATGTTCGACTACGTATCCTTTTTAGAAAGCCCATTCCCATTGAGATATCATTCCAAGTTAAAAAAAAATTGCTCTGAAAGTTGGCACATGAATATATGAGACATTTCACATCACATTTCATATTTCTCCCTCCAAACATCTCCTAGTTATCCCCATTTTAAGACTCTGATTGATCATTTTTGTTATTGTTCTGGTATTATCCAGTCTTCTCTCACCTGTAAACTACCTCTTAACATTTCCCAGTCCTCCTTACAGTATGTTTCTGAATTTCCCATTTTGGGCAGGCCACCAAAGGAAGGTATCTTTGACCTTATTCCCATTTTTTTACTGCAGATTCCTCATAACATCAGCAAAGAGCTCTTTCTCAAGGCAGTTCTCAGAAAAACTTACATTTTTGTTGGGTTCAAAACTGGGCTGATCTGCTGCAAGCTCCCCAATGAATAAAGGCTTCAAATATGTCCTCACTAGATTCTTATCCAAATGGAATGCCGTGAAAGGATCCTGCAAAACCAAAACAGAACAAGGCAAAAATTATAGGGCTGTGCACACAAAATGATCAATAAAACAAGCTTCCGTTTTTGTTTCAGAAGACCTTTGTTTTTTATTAAAGAAATCTAATTATAAGCCTGGAAAAAAATGGAGTTGAAGGAATCCATTCAATTCTTAAAGCTGGAGCAGATTTTGTTGTCTATTGTTAATAATGTTGAATAAACATGGATGTGGTGGTTAAAGGTTTCCATTTTATTAACTTCATTTTAGAAGCATGCTAACTTTTTGCTATATTAAATTGGCACTGTCTCCAAATAATTCACATGGCTGTCCAAATAGTTTTTCCTATAACCTTCACCTAAGTCCAAGTTTTAAAATTACCAAAAACACCACAAAGAGTCTGGTTTTCCCTTCCTGCTCTGCCTCACCTAGTTTAAATTCTGCCTTGGTCTAATCATTTTAGGCATCTGATGAAGTCAGCTGCAGCTAACAAAAACTTACGCCTTTTAAGAAACTGTATTTATAAGGTGACCAACCGTCCTCCTTTAGGGAGGACAGTCCTCCTTTTGTGAGTTCTGTCCTCCCTTGAAAAGTGTCCTCCTACATGTCCTCCTTTTCGATATTTGAAGACTAATCTGCAGGGCTTTTTTTTTCTCATAGAACGCTCAGAATGGTGTTCCGGCACCTTTTTTTGATGGTTTTTTTTTCAACTTTTGCATGAGCTGTGCTACTCCCCTTATTGGCTTTCAAAAGCAAAAAGGAATTGCTGCTGAGCACGTCAAATTGCTGCTGAGCGCGGCTGGCAAACTTTGCACATGCAAGTTGTCTGCAGCGAAGGCAAATTGGCAGGAACTTTGCACCCCTTCCTGCTACCCAACTACACCATCTCCTAGTTAGCCCCGAAGATATCTGGAGGAGACTGGAGCGGCGACACTACGGTAAGTTTCTCTTGATCTTCGGCCCTCCTAGGGCAATAATGGCTGCAGGCGCAAGAGGCAGGGGCGGCGGGGCTGCTGCGGGCGGGGGTGTGAGGGGCGGCGGCAGCTGGCTGCCCCCTGTGCTGTGGGAGCCGCGGGGCCTGCTCTACACGGGGCTGCGCAGGGTGGGTGGTGGTGCTGGCAGGGCAGCTGCAGGTGGGGTGTATCGATGGTGGGCTGCCCCCCGGGGCTGGAGCCAGCGTGGCTGGTGCTTTGGGAGCCGCAGGGCCCACTCTGCATTTATCATATTATTGTGTATTCTGTATTATTGTTGCAATGAATAAAATGTTTCTTTTATTTATGATTTTTTTTGTTCAATTTATTTGTGTCCTCCTTTTCATTATAAAAAAGTTGGTCACCTTAGTATTTAGTCAGTAAATCTCTCTCACTTGTTATTTCAATCTTTTTTTTTTCAAAATTCTTTTGAAAAAGAATTATGTGTAACGGCAGAGAGGTTGTTAGTCCTTAGACGAGTCTCCAGCCAGCACATTGGTTCCAATGACTTCTTCTTTTGATTTGAAAGCCTTTGCATTCGTTTTGGCAATTCCTGAAAGGAATCTGAATGGAAGCCAAGACAATTAAATGACTAAGTTACACTGTTTGCTTCTGGCCACTAGATGCTGCTATAGAAACCTGTATTCCTGGAATACTATATGTTTGTTTAAAGTGTCTACTCTCAAATAAAAAAAAAAATCAGACTGTTGAAACAGTTAAATCACAATTCATCAAGTGCGTTAGTTTTATCACAAGGGTCATGAATCAATAACATTTCATTATTTTTTTTGTAAATGCAAATATAGACATAAATACATATGTGCATACATGCATACATACATAGGGGATTGTTATTTTATGTCAAGGTTGTTAGCCATCCAGTGCCTTTGGGAATGAGTAAAAAAACAAATGTATCTTCCTGTGACAATTAGCTTATTGACTACAGGAAACTTTAGTTATCAAGAATATTTTCTGAATAGCACTTTCTTTCTGGCTACTGTGTTCATAGCGCCTCCACCACTATCAAACTCTCTATACTTGGAATAAATTATCTCCTCCATCATCATCTCCTGGGTAAATCTTTCTACAAGTGAATGATAGAAATGAAATGAAAGGAGAGCTATACAAAAAAATATCCTATCCTTTATGAAGTGGGGTTGAGTCCATGAATACATGGGCCAGATTAAATTTCTTTAAATGCTTGAGATTTTCATTGTTGCACCTGTACGTAGCTCATACTCTCTCTAAATTGCCAACATCCTACTGTACCAAAAGAGCAGATTTCTCCAGCTATATACCAAAACCCAGAAAGGCCAGCTCAGGGCATGCTGACCTACTGTTGTAAATAGTGGGCAATATTAGTCCTTTAACTGGTGTGCACCAAGAAAGGGCTTTAATTCTATTGTTGATACAGCAGCCTCCAGCTGAGCTCCAGAATCTCATCAGAGGAAGAAACATCAAACGTTCCTTGGTAAAACTTATCTGAAGGGAGTGAGAGTGAGAGAGTGAGAAGACTGAGATTTCCTGGTCAGTTTTTTTAACTGCAAATGGGAAAGTGGGTGGGTCACAGCCAGAGCTGAAGACGGTGGTACCATAAGTTTCAACCAATCATCACAATGGTGGATGTAAAACCTGGCAATAATGTCTGAAAGGGAGAGGAAGGGGGCAATGATGGGCAGATCATTTGCACAGCATCTTTTTAGTATCACAGTGCTTTGTGTGTCAGCAAGACACAAACGAGGGTCTGATTCTATGCATTTTTTTCTTTTAGAAATAAGCTTGCTTGCTTTTCTTAGCATGCCAGTGAAAAAAGTCTTATTTTAGAAAAACTGGAATTATTCAGATATTTGCTTTCGTTACATGAGCAGCTTTGTTTCAGTTTATACAAAAAGCATTATGCTCCAGTTACGTTAAGACTAAAGTGCCTATTTCTCTCTAGATTGTCTTAGATTATTAAGACAATTTGTGCACCTCTGAAAAACATGGTCCTGGAGGCTTGTATAGGCTTAGCTTCTGCTATGTTTGTGATGAACCAGGCCAATGAAGTTTTTCTTAGAGATACAGAGGCATGTTTTGCCCTAATATTTCTCAGAAACTCTGAGTGGTTGAAAGATTGTTGCAATGCAAATTCACAAGGCCTGGGTTTTGACAATAGATTTACAGTATGCCCCAAAACATCTGAGTACCTCCAAGAATCCAATGAAACATTAAATATTAAATGTAGAAATGATTCCCCTCAGTTAGTAGGATTAAGGAAAACTATAAATAGAGGCTTAAATTAATTTTGGGCTAAAGATACTAAGTGAAGAGAAGACTTAATTTAGATACAAACCGGAGCTCAGCAGTGACTATCCTTAGCAAAGTTGGATTTTAAATGCACATTAAAATGCATTTTAAATGCACATTAAATGAAAATTTTAGCTTCCGTTCTCAGAGGCAACAATGAGATAAAAATCAATCAATGCAGTATTCTAAAAATCAACTATTCAGGGTTTTTTTTGTCTTCTGCACTGTAAGCTAAATCCCCCTTATGCAACTACAAAATCTCTCCCAACAGGTCACAACAAAAATCTGTTTTTCACTGCCATGTTTAGTCATAAAAGGATCAGAAAAGCTCAGAATGTTGCCAAGAAAATACACCAGCATTTGCAAAATTGTTCCCAAACAAAGCTTAAAGAAAAGTGAAAATTATATCCAGGTTACTAATATAAAATACTTCATCCAGAATTTCTACCAGGAATATCATGTTAATATATCCAGCCCATGAATTAAAGAACCACTTACAGTACATGCCTGAATATGTCAAATGTTCAAATGATATAGCTTTCTGACCATTTTTGAGAAGGGCAAGGACCTTGATTTAAAGTGAATGAGGCTATATGCATACATGGATGTGGTCAAGATTTGGGGAGCTTTTTCCCACATTTAGAGGGAAGTTTGATCTAATGGTTAGTCCCACCTGGGTGGCCTTGGGCAGGTCACTCTCTCTCAGCCAACCCACCTCACAGGGTTGCTGTTGAGGGGGGGAAATAGGAAAAGGAAGGTGTGTTGGATATGTTTGCCACTTTGAGTTATTTGTAAAAAAAATAATAAAGGTGAGATACAAATAAATAATAATTTTCCATGTGGTTTTTTTTAAGCATTAGGTGTATTGTAAGGCTAACACTAGTGGCTTTGGTGTTTTCTGGCTCAAAATAATAAAAAGCCAAGCCACTCTTTTTCACAGCTGTGGTTCAATGGCCTCAGATCCCAGCAAAAAAGAAGCTTGGGGAATGTATTTAGCCCTAGAGCTTAGATTGACCACCTTTGCCATAGCGTGATATGCACGCCTTTCCACATCTTGCATGCAAACTTACATACTAGCTCCCTATTAATTACTGTAAAATTACACGATAACTAAGCTTTTCTAAAATGTCAGATGAGAAAAAATGTCAGGGGCAATATTCATGGGAACATAACACATCTATATATGCAGATGCCCAAGCATAGATTTGGGTTGAATCTCCTTAAATATTCTTCACTGGGGGGGGAGGAGAGAGGGGTGACCCTTCTATTGGTCTTGTGAAAGCTTGTCATTGGAAAAGAATATGTGTTAACCAGAGAAAATATTCTTTCTTTGCATGGCTAGTTTGAAAGTTTTCCAGCAGAGGATCCACCTTATAATTCTTATATGTAGAGGTGACTACAGCCTTCCTTGGACATGTATTCTAAAGCCTGGGTTCAAATATTTTTATTAGTTTATCAAAATATAAAATACAGAAATACAAAGGAAAATGAAAATAATGGAAAAATAAGGAGGAAAGGGGGAAGAGGGAAAAGGGTAGGGGAAAGGGGGAAGGAAAAAGAAAAGTCTTCTTTTCTTTATTCAGAGTCAATTTAGCCATCTCTGCTGACTGCATCAACTTTTGCAGCCATTCATCCATTGTGGGAATTAAAGTGCCCTTCCATTTTTATGCATAAAGCACTCTTGCTCCTGTCAGCCTGTATAACATCAAAGTTCCATTTTTTCCAAGTTCTTGGACATATATTCTAATGCCTATGGTACCTATGGATGCTAACATGTGTGCTAACTCCTCCCCGGCATTTACTAGCAACATGTGTCACTGATTTTGTTTTTCTCATTGTTTTCATTTTATAACAATCAGTTAGATTTTGTAAATTGTCAGGGTCAGGCATTATCTTTATTTCTAAGAATGACTCTGAGGCCCAGGCATTCCAAGAAAATAATAATGTGAGTGACCACAGCTATTTCATCCTGTGCCCAGAGAAGAGATAAAGGTAAGCTGTGATAATAGACAGCATCTCGGGTGGTCAGACAGCATCTTGGGTGGTAGCAGGTAAAACTTCAGCATGTTATCTTCTGATAACTACGACCATGCCCTCCATAGTAGCCACTTTGTGGAAGGGCCCATACTACATTCTCTGAATTCTCAGTATTTCCATTGGCTGAATATTGAATGGAGGCTCCTGTCTAAAGAAATGCTATTTTAAAACAAACTATTTATTTATTATCGTGGTTTTTAGTATCGCCTGTTCACCGCCCTGAGTCCCGCAAGGGAGATAGGGCGGTATATAAATTTAATAAATTAAATTAAATTAATTTACCCTCCTGTCTAAAGAGATGCTATTTACCCACAGCCAGAGATATCTTCATAGTTCAATTCCTCTACTATCTCTCAGTGAACAGAGCCCAAATGACTCATGCTCCAGCTACTTTGAAGGCTTGTAAGTGGCAATAAGACTCCCTGCACATGCTCAGAGATCTACCACATTCTGCGAGCCACTGGAGATGCAACAGATCCAGGACAAATTCCAGGAAAAAGGTGGCTTCCAAACTGAACATCTTCCAGAAGTGATAGACTAAGCTGAAATCCAAAACTCTAGAACCATGAGTGGAGAGTGGGGGGGAAACATACAAGTCCTTTCAGGACCTTTACTGGGTTGGTCAGTGTCTACTCAGCCATTTGTGTGGTTGCAGAAAATTATTTACTGTACCTCTGATCCAGGGATTGAGTTTTTGCTTTTGGCATAAGGAAGTACATTTCTACATTCCACTCATACACAGTCTTCTTTGTCCTTGCCCTTCTCATCTTGCTTTTGATCATAAACACTCTACAGTGGAGGGAACATTCTAGCAATGATTTTCTTGGATTAGAGCCTATGGGAGTGCAAATATAGTATTGTACAAGCTTTCCTCTAATCTAGGAAAACTCATGCCACGTTAAAAAGTTTCCCTTACATGAACTCTTAAACAAGTTCTTTCCCCCTGCTAGTCATTCTATAACTTTGCAATTCTAGAACGTCTCCAGTCTATTACCTTCCTTTGAATCACTGCTCGCCTCAGAACTCCGCCCTTAAACCATTGTTGTTCTGAACATGTGCAGAATGCTCTTTCTTTCACCACACAGGAGCTGCTGTCAGCTGCTCTGTTGCCAGAGGAGAGGCTTACTGTGACCCCTTCTCTAATTTTGATCCAAATAACAAACAGATCATAAAACTCTGCTGAGAGAACAGGACAGCTCTGCATGCAAAAGAATTCAGCCTAGCTGGGTGGAACCTTCCAACATTAATTCAAGGAAGGTGCAGTCCACAGTGCTCTTCCTGGGGACACCTATGCAACAGGGACATTATTTATAAGAATGCATAATGTAGATTATGATACCTAGAAGCTCGTTTTTTTAGCTTCCGATACTCTGCTCTGCAGGTCCCAAAACATCTTGTCCCTGAAACATCTCTCCATCCATGCCTCCAATCGAGCTCTTTGCAAGCACTCTCCCAGCCCCCACCATCAAACCAGAGGATGCTCACAAAGGATCTCTGCCGCCCCGCCTCTCTCGTTCCCTCCCAGGTCCCCGACAGCCGCTCAGAGGGATCTCCTCCAGACAGTCGTCCGTCCATCCTTCCTTCCTTCCTTCCCTCTCTCCCTTTCTCTCTCTCTTTTCTCCCTCTCACCGTGGCGTCTTGTCCAGCATAATGGCTGATCACGCGGGAGCCCCCCGGATGCCTTTTGTGGAATTGGCTGATGTCGTAGACCTTCCTGTCAATCACCAGCCACCGCTCCGGCGTCTGGCTCGAGTAAGTCTTGATCTCGTCCCAGCTGAAGAACCGCGGAGAGGAAGGAGAGGCCGGCTGCGAGGGATCCATCCCAGCAACATCCGCCACAAGGGACCGAGAGCAGCTCTCTCTTGCAGCCCGTCGTCCGTGCGGATTGAGCGCCGTCACCTACCGAACGATCAGCCTCGGTCGGCCTCCAAGCCCGCCCCTCCGAGACCCGATTGGACGGCCGCTTTCTCGGCCTTCGTCGGAAAAGACCGCCGGATTTTGCTCCTGGAAGGGATCCCCGGTGGTAGCCGGGTGCCTGCGCTCTCGGGGGGGGGGGGGGGGAGCGGGCTGGTTTGATGGAACTACGCGGCGCCTTTTGTTTTCCCTACCTCAGCGCTTCATTTCTCGTGAGAGTACCGTAATATCTTCGTGGTCCTTTAAAAAGAGTCGAGTTCTGGGCGCCTCCCCACATTCCCAACACCTTCTCTTTTTAGGAAGTGCCTTGCCTTCCATTTGACGCTTTTGTTTAGGAGGAAGAAAGTTGGCACGCTCTTCCGGATTTAAGGCGTTTTCTCCACCTGGTGCCTTCCCGATCTGATGGATGACCCTTCCCATAATTCCCCACCAGACAAAATCGTTGATTGATGGTGCTTCTTCCTGTCTTTCCCAAATCCTCACCTCTACACCCAAATGTCAATATTGTATATAGAGCACCTGTGAGGCCACTGCAAGACAACTAAATTAGCTCCCACCCCCCACCCCCAGTAAACCTGGGCATGGAATTCCAAGGGAGAATTAATGTGTATCATTAATGCAGAGATTATATGAGTATGTGATCATACCTGTGGGCTTCCATTTCATTTTAGAGTATATGTGTATTTGGCAGCAATAGGAATGTACAATAATGGGATTATGATACCCGAGGCAATCCTACTCTTAAAACCATACATGTTGAAGTAAATCACACTGAAATCTACCCAAATTTCCTCATAAATCCCTGGGCCTCTGTGGAAATGTTCCATTTGAGATCCTGATTTCTTGTTATTGTCTGGCAGTTGATCTGAATGGAACCTTTTGTGGTGATGTTCATACAGTAACAACACATGGCATTTGTTTTCCTCAGAGGGATCTCTATTGGTGTCTTCATAGTTTTCCAGTAAAAAACAAAAAGATATTTGAAATAAATACCACTCACCAATTCACAGGATGATGTCATACATACAAAGATTTGAGGAAGAAAGTCCACTGCCAAATGGACAGCACCTGGTATTCTTTCCTGTGCAATGACAATGAAATTGGTTCAAAGTAGAGTGTGTGGTTTCCACTTATTAAAAAGGCTTGTTTTTTTCCCCTTCAATTATGAACACCACAGACATACACACCCATCGTGTTGTTTATTTCTGGGTAAACAAAAGTAAGTACATAAAGCACAGAAAAGAGAACATAATAAGCAGGTGAGAAGAAATATTTGAACGGATGGCTGGAACAAGAAATTGCAAGTCTGCATTTACTCCAAGGCAGTCAAAGACCACTTGATACTAATTAAGAAAGCCTGGATGCAGAAAACAAAATCAAGATTCAAACTTGCTTTGGGATTTGAGATAAAGGAGTGGCAGGGCCTGGGGGGTGGAGTCAAAAGAGGAATCAAACTAGAGTAGGGGTCCTCAAACTTGGCCGCTTTAAGACTTGTGGATTTCAACTTCCAGAATTCCCCAGCCAGTTAAAGAAGAACATACAAATGGTTGAGTGAATGATGCACAGTACATTTTGAATGGATTAATTTATGCAAAGGTTGTCTGGAGCAACACCATGCCAAACAGTTGTTACAGTGCAAGCATTATGAACTATTTTGACTCTCTGACTCTCTGCCAAGATTTAAACACCCCAGAGAAAGGGCAAAACTCCCATATCTTTATAAGGAACAAGAATTTCCACATTAACACCTGGAAACTGAGGGCATTTTGCCTATGCAAAATGTACATGAAGCGCTGTCAAAATAAAAAAGGGCAGGGATTTATTTCTGCCCTGCCTGAGGATACAGCAAGAACCACGGTATGTAAGTTTTACACAGAGAGATTCAAACTAAAAAAAAAAGGAATAAATTCCTAACTGGGAGAATTACAGGTAGTGCTTGATTTACAACAGTTCATTTAGTGACCATTCAAAATTACCATGGTACAAAAAAAGGGACTTACAACCCTTTTACACTCTTACAACCCCTGCAGCATTCCCATGGTCACATGATCAAAATTTGGATGCTTGGCAACTGATTCATATTTATGACGGTCGCAGTGTCCCGAGGTCATGTGATCCCCTTTTGCAAGATTCCAACCAGCAAAGTCAATGGAAAATCCAGATTCACTTAACAACCGTGTCACTAACTTAACATCTGCAATGATTCACTTAACAACTGTGGCAAGAAAAGTCGTAAAATGGGTCAAAACTCACTTAAATGTCTTAAGCAACAGACATTTTGGGCTCAATTGTGATCCTAAGTTGAGGACTACTGTATTAAGGATAGTCTTTTTCCTGGAGTTGTGGAGGCTTAGTCATTGGAAGTTTTCAAGCAAAGGCTGGTCAGCTATTGGTCTAGGACAGACATGTCAAACTGCCAGCCGGCAAGCCGGATGTGTCATGCCGAAACCACGCCCACCCCATTGCCAGCAATGGGGGAAAAGTCGTGATACATCACGCGACATCACTTGATGTCATGTGTTTGACATTCCTGGTCTAGGACAATCTGAGAATTCCTTCCATGAGAAAGAGGTTGAACTAGAAGACCTCTAAGGTTCCTTCCAACCCAACGATTCTTTGTTTCTGTATGATCCTATCTCTTTAAATAGAAGCCTGATTTTTATTTAAATTTCATTTTAGATTTCTGGAAAGATTATTGCACCAAGCAAAGCAGGACAGCCTTTCTCTCACATTTTTCATCCACCTTGTATCTAAAAAAGATATAGGAACACCAGCCTCCACAGGAGAATTTCTATAATAATCTCTTCTTTGAGCTAATTTCTAAAGGGACTCCTCTTCCGATAAATAGAAAACTGGCAGGTAAAAAATGCAGAAGAACTAGCACCAGGGAAAATGACTGTACTGTTTCTGTCTGAAAGGGACAAGAGCTGACGAGGAATAGAGGCATGAAATTAGCCAGAGATCTGGTTGAACACTTGCCTCTTTGGTGGGATTATTCTTCAACCATATTTAACTGGTTATGCAATATATAAAATTGTTCAATGTCCTTAAACCTTTTCGGAAGGTCTAGAGCAGTGGTTCTCAACCTGTGGGTCGGGACCCCATTTGGGGTCGATCGACCATTTCATGGGGGTCGCCAAGCAAGGCTGTCCGCCATTTTTTTGTCCGCCATTTTTTTTGTCCGCCATCTTTTTCCCTTTTCCGGCGGGTGCCTTACCTCACTTGGGCTGGGCCAGCTGGTGGTCGGCCTGCTCCGTCTCTGCCGCTTGCCAGCTACGCCTCAGCCAGCGCAGGGGGCGGAACCACGCATGCGCAGTGCTCCCGGGCAGGGAAAGTCCTCGACTTACGACCGGTTGGGTAGTCCTCGACTTACGACCGGTTTAGTCCTCGACTTACAACCAGTTGGGGTCGCGGCATTAAAAAGGTTGAGAACCACTGGTCTAGAGTGACCTAGGAGAGCCAGTTTGGTATAGTGGTTAAGGCACCAAGCTAAAAAACTTAGAAGACCATGAATTCTAGTCCTGCCTTAGGCAGAAGCCCAGCTAAATAACCTTATGCAAGTCATTTACTCAGCCCTAGGAAGAAGACAAGGGCAAACCACATCCAAATACTGCAGGGACCAGTCCGGGCAGCCACCAGGAATCAACAGTTACTCAAAGAAGGAAGAGGAGGAGGAGGTCTTCCATTTGCCTTGTGCTTCTTTTAATTTTGGAATTGTTAAAGAGAAGTCAATGAGTTACTCCGTATTTTTTTAAAAGACTTTTTCTGTTCTTTGCGAAGACCCCCTAAGTTTTTAACGAAATTCGCACCATTTGTTTGACTATTTTAAGTCTTCCAAATAAAGGAAATGATATCTTAAATTATATAGGGAACTCTGAATTTCGGCAGGAGGCTTGAGCTGCAGAGGATTCTCTATCTTTTAAATGCAGCAAACCTCACAGCATCTATTTTTTTTTCCTCATTCCTTTATCTTTTTGTTTCTTTTCAGTTTTTGCCCTACACTTTTTTCCTCCCTTTTCCTATTTGTAATTCTCCTCTTATTTCTCCCACCCACCAACCTCTCACATTCAATCTCTCTCCTTCTCTCCAGGACACAGAGCACTTGTTTAATCAGGGCAACGCTAGTCTGAGCTGATTTCCCAAGCTGTCGCTACAACGTGTAACCTTTTGCCTAATTGGCCATTGGCACCATGCTTAAAAGAAAATAGGGTGAATTAATTGGTATTCCCTTCTGTGGCCAAAGCTGAATACCTCACAAAAAGATGTTGTTTGGGATGCAACCAATGCTGAAACTCAACTAAATAAGATGAACTGGTCTTCTGCATAGCAACGACCATAGCCTAAGGATACCTTTAAGCAACGGGAGGCCTGAGAGGTACACAGAGTGCTGGAGTATCTGCACTTGGTAAAGCACATTGTGTGGTTTATGGCTAAATTCAACGTTATTCCGGCTGTCAACGCTGCTAATATTGATGACCCAGACAGTTCTGCATATTTTGTCAAAGCAAGAATATTTAATATTAGCAGCGTTGACACCGGCATTCAAACTAGATGTTATTTTCAAGTTGGATATCATCCTCCTAAATCAGAGTAAGGGTAAAAAGGTAAAAAAAAGACTTGCCTTTCCATCATGAATTATTGCTTGAATCTCTGACTCCCAAACTCAGATTAGTTTTTTTCCAACCCCCACGAGTGTTGAAACTATAACTGCCAGCTATTCCCAGGTAGGATGGCCAACTCAGGGAGCTGTGGTCCTTAATGGAAAGGCAATAGGTTGGAGAAAGCTTTTCAGATGTTTATTTTGAAGTGGAAGACTAGCTGAGCTCAGCCAGGCAGGTGTGGGTGGGGTATCATTTGTTATATGTGACCTAGCTCTTTAAGAGAGAAGTTTAAGAGAGAAGTGATGCAATGGTTTTTTTTTCTTCTTCCTGGGGGAATGTCCCTTTTTCCACATTTCTATTAGCCCCCACTAAGTATTTGAAAGCATGGTATATCTCAAGCAAGCAAAGAGGAGCCTGTGTTTATAATTTACAAAAGAGAAACAAAACACAGAGATACAGGAAATAGCTGAGCATGACCTTGAAGAACAATGATATTTGTATAGTATTTTACTAAAGCCAGGGATCTCTCTCTCTCTCTCTTTCTGACACCTGTGCATAGAATTAAAGCTGACTATGGACAAGTATATTTCCTATAGGTACTTGTATATTTGAATGGGAAACAATTATTGTATTATATTGGGAAAAATAAATGGAATATTTATGAGCAGGAAAGAGTGAATCAGTTTCTTTGGCATGCTTTTTTCTGCAGTTATAAAAGATACATTTCAGAAGAAACAAAGAATAAATTGTTAAAGCACTGAGCTGACGAAGTAATCCTACGGTAGGTTGAAGTCCACCCTCCACTGTGGAAAATCACTGAATGGCTTTGGGCTAATCACTTTCTTTCAACTCAATCTGCCATACAATATAATAATTGTGGGGAGAAAATGGAGATTGTCTCATATGAGCCACTCTGAGTTGCTGGAGGAAGCTTTCTGTCATCCAGTCATCTATTCAGGTTGTGGGCTCTCTAGAATTACAACTTCCAGACATGCATCTACCATGAGTGAAAGCAAGAGATTCTGGGACTTAAGAGTTCAGCAAAAGCTGAAGGGCTGCTGATTCCCCCCCCCCACACACACACACACCAGTCTTGCACACAAGCTGAAGCTCAGTCTAGCAAAAGACTCACTCATGATGATACAAACTTTTGTTCTGATAGCCATTGTGACTACTGATGTTCAGGGATGGGTCTCAGTTGGCAGCTGTCCTGTTCTATTTGCCAAATACCAGAAGAAGCCAGAAGTACAGGGATTGCAGCAGCTGTTTGCCTC
>NW_015387371.1:0-11250 GCF_001527695.2 Protobothrops mucrosquamatus | reverse complement strand
AGGCCAGCCTAATTTGGCAAACCCAGGGCATCTCTACGAACCCGATGGGTTTCTAAAGCCACAAAAGCACAGCCTAACCGTGTTTAAGAATCGCTCCAGGTTCAAATGGAACCCGTGCTTTGTAGACCAAAGGCTGGAGAACAACAGCAGAGGTGCCTCCCCAACCCGCTAGGGTGATCCACCTAAACCCGATTTTTTGCAGGGCTCCCTAGAGGGGCCACCATTAATAGCAATAGCACTTAGACTTCTATACCGCTTCATAGTGCTTGACAACCCCTCTCTAAGCAGTTTACAGAGTCAGCATTATTGCCCCCAACCTCATTTGACCCACCTCAGAAGGCTGAGTCAACCTTTGAGCCAGTCAGGATCGAACCCCTGGCTTGTGGGCAGAGTTAGCCTGCAGTACTGCATTCTAACCACTGCACCGCCACTGATCTTAACCAAGAGGAAAGGTAGAAGGGCTCCTAGCTGACATAGTGGCCAAATGTGAGGTGGTGACAACTGGAGGACAAAATCTCACCTGTGCTCAGAAGCCATGTTTTAAATCATCTCCTGAAGCTAAATCCTGAGGATGTCTGAGAGAGGAACACCAATTGTTAGCATTCAGTAGTCCTGGACGTGAAAGGCATTGCTATTCCTCAGTTCCAAAATAAATATATTTGAGCTGACTTATTTACAGTAGTCCTTGGCTTACAGCAGTTCATTTAGTGACCATTCAAAGTTACAACAGCACTGAAAAAAGTAACTTATGGCCGTTTTTCACACTTATGACCATCGCAGCATCCCCAGGGTCATGGTGATCAGAATTCAGATGCTTGGCAACTGATTCACATTCATGACCATTGCAGTGTCCTGGGATGACATGAATCATCTTTTGTGACCTTCTTACAGGCAAAATCAACAGGGAAGCCAGTTTCACTTAACAACCATGATACTAACTTAACAACTGCACTTAATAACGGTGGCAAGAAAGGTCATAAAATGCGGCAATATTCACTTAACAAATGTTTCGCTTAGCAACAGAAATGCTGGGCTCAATTGTGGTTGTAGGTCGAGGTCTTCCGGCATTTAAGAGGGGCACTGTAGACCAGGCATGTCAAACTGTCGGCCCATGGGCCGGATGCATCATGCCGAAACCGCACCCACCCCATTGCCAGCAATGGGGGAAAAGTCCCAATACGTCACGCGACATCATGTGACATCGCGAGTTTGACATGCCTGCTCTAGACAATGATCCTGTTCATTTGTGTCATCCTTACTTTTTATGGTTTACCGCAAAGCCTGAGTAGCCAGAATACGCTTGTAGCTTGGTGGGTGGATTCATGCATTCATTTTACCTTTCCCCCCCCTCTCCCTCTCCCCCTCCTACTCCATATAAAAAGAGACCATCTCATTCCCAATCAGATCCTTTTAACTTTTTCCACTACTTTCTCAATAAGGGAACGCATGTCTGAACATGCTAAAGAAATAAGAAAACGTCTATTTAGAACTGTGCTGTCAGCATTGGGATTTAGATTTGCCCACCATAAAATTTTTGGGGAATGTTGTGTTGTTCCAGAAATCCATATCTTTTCAAAACAGCTGAACCTTAAAGCTAAAATGTTGGTGAGGAGTAGGGAAGATTTCAGAAGATGGAATCTAGTTCTTGTCAATTATTTTTTTCCTCCAGAGTCTGCAATGGTGTCATATTAAATTGATTGGTCCAGATGACCCACCAATCTGCAACTGTAGTTGTCAAGTTGTTTATAAACTTTATACTACAGTTTATCATCGTTCCACTTGTCTGTGGTGTTGGTCCTATGAAACACATGGAGATGGGTTCTATTGTCCCTGTTGTTTCAAGCCACAGTGAAGGCTCTCTAAGGCAACATTTTTAAAAATTTGAAACACTGTGAAGTAAAAGGTCTGAGCTATGGAATTTTGTAGAACAAAAAGGGTTTTAAAAAACATATGATCATTACTTTCTATGGGATTCTAATTTGAGATGGAGAAGGAAGCAATTTTTAATCACAATATGTCCCTAATAGACAAACCTTTCGGGCCTTGTCAGGATAAGAGTTTTAAAAAATATTTTGTCCTTTAGAAGCCGTAAGAGTTAATGACCAATGATGCAGTGATGTTACTGGATGAGCACAGGCTAACAACTTAGGCCTGGGGAGGGGAGTTGTGTGCTGAAGGGGAATCCAAGAGTTCTTTGGATTTTTGTTTTTTGAAAATGATAAGGGTAGAAATAGCTGCTCTTCTCTTGCAGAATGATATTGCATCAATTTCCTTATATTTGCAGGAAAAAAGCAAAACATGAATGATAGAGAACCAGTCTTTTGGGTATGTGATGGAGTCCACAAATTGTAGACTTCTTAAGGCCAATGGCTCCTCTCATAAAATATGGGGCAGCTGCTAATCCTATTTTCCCAATGATTTAGCAATCTCAAAGGGACAGTTTTAACCTGCTTGTTGTCCTCTTTTTAAAGCAAACTCTACCCTTATTGATACATTAAAATCTTCCTGCTCCTCTACTACACAAATCCTGGAACCTAAGAATCATGCTATGTTTACATTTGTTAGAAGGAGATAAAATAACTTTTAACCCAGTTTGAATCATTGGTTAAAAAAAGTAAAATGGGCATTGGCCTTTCTGCCTTCTAATCTTTTTCAGATGAAATTTTAACAACTTCATCATATTTATTCATAAGCATAGTCATTCATAAATAACCCCACTAATGCAATACTGTGAGGCTGTTGTTGTTTTTTTAATCAACTAAGTGTGCTCAGAATTTCAGGCTAAAAGTTGCTTCCAATTGACAACGAGAAGGGAAAGATTCTTTCTCACTCTTGCAATCCTGTCTCCAGTGTGACCATTTAGAGTTCATTAGGAATTGGGATGGGGGTTCCCAGAAGAGGATGACTGAAAATTGCCACCTTCTCCCTTCAGTTGGAAGATGCACTTTATCAAGGAATTGAATATTAATTAAAGCAGCCAATGGTACACACACTTTTTCTGCAACCGTGTAATTCTATCAAACCACCTGTGAGGTTCAGAGTCCTGAAATTAAAACAGCACTTTCCTGGTATCAGAATTATTTCCTTTTTCCTCCTAGATGTTGGGGGGGGGGTGTCTGCTAGTCACAAAAAACAAATAGTCAAAGAGAGAAATGTGAGAGTTGATTCAAGGATAATCCAGATAATAGCAGTGGATCTTGGCCGGATGTGTGGAAATGGGCAAGACATACAATACGCTTAGAGCCCATGATCAAGATTGATTGGTAGCAGCAGAACTGCAAGCTGAAGTGCACAGGGACAGTGTGACTCATAATATATAATGGGAGGAGTCTCTTAGACAGGCGAGGGAGCAACAGACTTCTGCTGATATTCAGCATTTTATGTTTGCAGGGTCGAGGCATTAAGCAGAGACACGTTGTGTGAACAAGCTTCCTTTATTGATCTCTTCTCACAATCAGCAACCAGCAAAAGGCGTGCAGGCCTTTTATAGTGTCCAAAACCCGGACAGTGTCAGCCAATAGAAATCCAGCTGTTTTCGCACCTTGCGCATGCGCGCAAGGCTGGCGACAGCCAGTCTGGTCCCGGGCAGCTTTTGGTCTGCCCGGGACCACTTGCAACGTTTCTGAGCCTGCTGAATGCTTCAGCAGGCTCAGGACACAACACAACATTTAATAGAATCTGACAGGTGCCAGTCATCTTTGAGTTCCAGGAGTACTAAGTATACCCTGCAGGCACCTGCATCAGCCTTGCAATATGACTTGCCATAAACATGAACTGTATGTAGCAACAACATCAGCTGCATGTTCTTAAATGGATTATGAAATACTAATAGATGTTGCTTGCTTGTCACTTAAACTATGTGTGTAATCCAGGGATCCAAAACTCCTTAAAACAGATCCTTTGTATTCCATTTCAGTGTTTTGCAATAGAGGTGGATTGTGGAAAGGACTGTTTCCCTTTTTGATGGGCAAGTTAAGTTGCAATATATAACCCTATACATATTTGTTGAGAAATATGTTCATTTAACTACTACTACTACTACTACAGTCATGTCAGAGCACCACTTTACAATGCTTTGGTAAGGCCACACTTGGAATACTGCATCCAGTTTTGGTCACCACGATGTAAAAAAGATGTTGAGACTCTAGAAAGAGTGCAGAGAAGAGCAACAAAGATGATTAGGGGACTGGAGGCTAAAGCATATAAGGAACGGTTGCTGGAATTGGGTTTGTCTAGTTTAATGAAGAGAAGGACTAAGCAGTGTTCCAATATCTCAGGGGCTGCCACAAAGAAGAGGGAGTCAAGCTATTCTCAAAAGCACCTGAAGGCAGGACAAGAAGCAATGGATGGAAACTAATCAAGGAGAGAAGCAGCCTAGAACTAAGGAGAAATTTCCAGACAGTTAGAACAATTAGCCAGTGGAACAATCTGCCTCCAGAAGTTGTGAATGCTCCAACACTGGAAGTTTTTAAAGGATAGCCATTTGTCTGAAATGGTATAGGGTTTCCTGCCTGAGCAGGGGGTTGGACTAGATGACCTCCAAGGTCCCTTCCAACATCATCATTATTATTATTATTATTATTATTATTATTATTATTATTATTATTATCATTATCATTATCATTATCATTATCATCATCATCATCATCATTAACAGTGACATCATCACTGCCTGGGGGATGCTCAGTTGGAGCTCCTTTCATGTCCCCATTAAGTTGCCCACCAAAGTGGTACCCATTTATCTATTCGCAGTCACCTGCTTTTGAACTGCTGGGTAAGAGCATGTGGCGAGAACTCACCCCCTCCTATGGCAGCAACTGGGCCTTGAACTCAAGCTTACCAATCATCAGCCTAGTGTCCTAACCTCCTAAGCCAACACACACTCCCTTGTTCATTTAACTTAATATGGTGGAATCATAACTCTAGTATTAGACTAATGTGCTAGCTACTTTTTTAAAAAAAATATGCAATTGAAAGGACAGCAAAGCAAGCATACAATGTTCTCCTATAATGCAGGGTTTCTTCAACTTTTCAAAAGCAAGTTTTTTTAAATAGAAATATCTTGACTGTTACTTTCAAAATAAATAAAAGGATAAATTGGTAAATTCAGTACCTGGCTTGCCTTTGCACAGCTCATTTGCCTGGGTGTGTATGTCTTGTGCATGGAGATCACAGATAACAGAGCACCAATGAGCTAGTTGGGCACCCAGCCTGAAGGGCCACACTTCAAGCTGCCCACTGGAGGTCAGCTGGACTTGCATAGCACATCTGTAAGTTGTTAACAGAGAACTGGTACTCTTTAGAACCTAGTTTAAAAACACAGTGAAATCCAACCCATGCAGCTTGTTCCTTTCCTCTTCCATCCTTCAGGGAAGTAGAAATTTGGTTATTTCTTCCCTAGTGCCAGTCCCTGGTGCCTGTCCATAAAGACACATTTGTTCCCAGGGATATCAGGGCTCTTAAGGAGACCCATGTTCATCATTAATTACATTTTCTTTGCTCAAAGAAAATAATCAAATGTGCAGGATTGTAACAAGAAATCCTGTAAGCCTGTTAGAAGCAAATTATAGCATATGCAAGTGCTAAAACAAACAGCAGGAATGGAGCATACATTGGCTGAATTTCCTAGAATAAGTTCCTAACAATTTTCCTGCATTCTTTTTAGTCCACTAGCAAAAGATCCAGATATTAGGCCCTTAATGGTTACTTTTCAGGAACCTCATATTTTTTCCTGGCTCTAAATGATGCTGCCCTGTAATCTTTTGCAAAGGCCATTCTGATCTGCTAAAGACTTGTTTGTTTCTTTTGCTGCCTTGCCTGAGAATCTTTTATGTGAAGTTGCTGTGAGCAATTTTTTGACTCAGCAGCAGGCCTCCAGTGCCAAACTTCCAGTTTCCAGACAAGCTGTCTTGACATCTGTTTGGCGTTGGCTGAAGAAGGGTCTTTTTCTGATTATATTAATCTTAGAAGAAAAAAGATTTTTTTTAAAAAAAGAAAAGCTACGAGTGAGCTAAATGGAAGAGGGGAGAAGTCTTGATGAGTATATCTACTGTATATCACAGTTACACTCCCAACATAATCCTCTTGCAATTGAAATACGAATTCAGCCATGCAAACGACAAATCCAACTTTGTCCCCTGAATAATGATTATCAGCCTTGTAGGAAAAATGGGAACTGGGGAAGATGGAACCCTCTTTTGCATGCCATCTTTGAAAATGAATCAGTACATCCAACAGTATCATGACATAGATGGAGGAGGCAGGTCTTTTGTTGTATCAAATAAAACAGTTCAGTGGGAAGCTGCTAGGAGCATTTATGTTTGTGCATGGCATACAAATGATCCTATATCCAATGTCGGCATCTCTCGTGAAAATAATCCTGTAGCAGGGTTGTAGAATACTCTATTCTGAAGTGCCGCAGCTAATCAAAATGGAAGAAACTCAGCTGCGTAGACAAAACACTGGAACAAGTATATTACAGGTAGTCCTTGGCTTATAACCATAACCGAGGCCAAAATTTCTGTTGCCAAGCAAGGCTGTTGTTAAGTGAGTTTTATGACCCTTTTTGCCATGATTATTAAGGGGATAACTGCAGTTGTTAAGAAAATCATTGGGTCATTAGACTGGTTTCCCTCATTGACTTTGCTTGTTGGAAGCCAGTTGGGAAGATTAGGAAATGGCGATCACCTGACCCTGGGATGCTGCAAACATCCTAAGCCCATGCCAGCTTCCAAGTGCCTGAGTTTTGATCATGCGATCCTGGGAATGCTACAACGTTCCTAAGTGCAAAGACCAGTTATAAGTCACTTTTTTTCAGTGCCACTATAACTTCGAATGGTTGCGCAATGAAGAGTTGTAAGTCTAGGATTATCTGTATAGCTTTTTTGCATTTCATTAGAAATGTTGTTTCTGCCACAGTGTTCGGTTTTCTGCATTTCCCTTTGGTTGATCAAGCCAGTTATTTTATAAGGTTTTAAAAGCCTGTTTGCAGGACACGAATGTAGTAATATTCTCCCATGGGTGTTTCCTTAACAACTATTTTTAAGAAGCATGAAAAGATAAAGACTCCCTTGAGTCTCCTCCTAATTACATGGACATATTACTATGGTTTTCTTCAGCAACAGCCTCTTTGCCATTGCCTTCTTTCATAGGGTTACCGCACTGGTTTGCAAAATGCCAGATGATCTCAAGATGATTGCAGAAATGGAGAGAATTTTCTCATTACTGCCCCCAAGCAGTCAACCTTTTAGAGTAGCCCTGCAGTTTTGCTTTATTTTTTTTCTTTTTAATTTTCAAATCCAGTCCCTTGCCTTGATGTACTAACCAGGTCTGGTTGTGCATTTTGAAACCAACCAAGCTCAAACTAGTGTTGTCACTGAGCTCTATACAGAGAAGCACCCTGCCTCGAATAACAAAGGGGATATAATTTCACCACAATTAGCACTCTTACTTTTCTTAGATTGTTTGATCTTCCTTTAAGTCCAAGTTGGAAGTCATTTGCATATCCTGAATTAACAAATTTGATTAAACATACTTAGGTCATGACAATCCCAAGATGTTCCCAAGATCTAGTACTGTTAAAGAGTAAAACTCGTTGGTAAACATGTTCTCTATATGATGTGTGTTTGTGTGTGTATAAATGTATACACGTGTAGCCCACAGACATACAGTATATCTGATGATGTCCCCTTCCTGATTGTTCCATATTCAGAGGAAATAGAGGGGAATTTGAGCTTCAGCTGAACTTCAGCAAAAATACTAAAGTTGCTACCTTCAAGAAAAGTGGAGGGGGGGGACTTTCATTTACCCTATAAAAGGTGTGTGTGGGGGGGGAAACCCTTCATATTCAACTCCTGTGGAGGAAAAAAAATCACCAGTGTGATGTTGCTGTTTCTGGAAGGAAAGCAACAGTTCAGCTTTCTCCATAAAGACAATACAGAGTTACTCTTTCCATCAAGTTATTAATTTGGTAAAAAGGAATAATTTTCCTCCAGATCATTCCTTTCTTAAAAGCGTTTCTCAAAACTAAATTACCAATAGGCTAATTCTCACGTGAAAGCCCATGTCTCTTCAGCTATTTGATGATCCCTGCCATCCTAACCTTGTCCCTTTAGCTCTGTTTTAAAAAGAATAAAATAAAAAGGAAGACTTTATTTTTTTAAAAAACTGATTTTTTTTAGTGTGGATTATATGGGCTAGATTAGCAGTCGTGAATTTCTGTACATAAGGGAGGCTTTAATGAGAAATCCCATTTTAAAATAATGATGCCAAATGTCCATAAAAAGGAAAGGTAAAGGTTTCCTTTGCTCAGTCGTGTCCAATTCTAGGAGGTAGTGCTCATATCTGCTTCTTAGCCGAGGAAGCCAGCTTTGACCAAAGACATTTCCATAGTCATGTGACCAGCATGACCATACACTGAAGCACTTGGAACACTATTACCTTCCCACCGAAGTGCTACCTATATATCTACTCGCATCTACATGTTTTGAACTGCTAGATTGGCAGGAGCTGAGGCAAGAATGGGAGCTTACCCTGCCATAGGGTACTTGGGCCACAAAATGCCAACTTTCCACTTGACAGGCCAGCATCTTAACCATTAGCCCATAACTGCATTTAAAAAAAAACTTTATTTTGGAGAAGAGGAAGAACAAGAGAAGACAACTATCATACAACCAGGTTTACAAATGAGAATGAATAAGTTATTCTAGATGCTTTAACTCTAACAATGTCTCAGCCTGTACTTTCTCACTTTTTTATAGGGGGTAAAAAAACTCTTAGTGAACAATTGCAGTCAGAAGGGAGAATTGTAAATGAATGTCAAAGGTATAATGTAGATAAGCTCTCTTCGGATATCAATGCTTATCCATCTCTTCTTTTTTATTCTAGGATGCATTTCGGGCCTTTCATCCAGATATCACCTTTGCAAAGAAGTTTCTTAAGCCATTATTGATTGGAGAACTTGCTCCAGGAGAACCCAACCAAGATAGAGGAAAGAATGTAAGTAAACGAGATGGCTTCCCATTCTTTTAAATGAGAGAATGAGACCAAAGAGAGCCTGAAGGAAGGGACATCACATAAAGCATCAGTAAGAGAGAAATGGAGAGAAGGATTGAGATTAAAAATAGGGTAGCAGGAAAATAAAGTGGGAAAGAAAGTAACGAAATGTAGAGAAACTGAAGACAAAGTTAATAGCAAGTGCCTTAAGTTGGGAATACACTGATGTGTCTCCTTACTTAATATTAGCTGAAATCTTCTCAGGCTGAAAGAAATCCACACATAAAGCCTTTACATTAAGGTATTTCACTCAATAGTTGTGCAAATCTTTGAAGGGGTGTTTCATTTTAATAAAGACTCAGAAGAAGCAACCTTTAGAAGAGCCAAATGTTGCTTCACTTTGTTCTTCCTCCTCCTCCTCCTCCTCCTTCTCCTCTTCCCCTTCCCCCTCCATAAAAACATTGCAAACTAAACTCAGAAAGGAAAAGAAAAATAAAATATAGAAAGTGCAAGAGAAAAGAAAATAAGCAAAAAAGAAAGAAAATGAGAAAAATAAGAGAAAGAAATGTTTTAAAAAATGACTTCCATTTTTCATCACAAACATGAACAAATTTAGTAATTCTTCAATCTCCATAAGATTGCATACAAGCATGTCTTCTTCCTATAACACATCTCTTATCCATATGCAAATCCATAAATCATTGAAATTACAGACCAAGGCTAGCAAAATGTCTATAAAGATTTCACAGAATTTTATAGAAACATATCTTATTTTAACACATCTTAACCTTAGTGAAACAAACCAAAGTACTTTGTACTTCTTCCTTTTGTCTCTAGCAATTTTGATCTTTAATTCATTCAGATCCCTTCTTTGAGGCTTTAGTAAATCTCTTGTGAATCCAATAAAGCATCGTTTCCCAAGTCATTCTCTTGGTTTATCATTTGTATTTCCACTTTGTCATCGCTGTCTTATAATCCACATTTTTTAAACTTTTCCAGTATTTCAACAACTTCTTTATAATATTTCTGCATCAAATGATGTTTATTTCAGGTCTTTATCTTGTAGGTCTTTCAAGGTATTCTATTTCATATCTGTCATTTCTTTTTTACTGTTCTTTGGATATAGTCGATCCATAGAAGCAGACATCATTGCTGACATTGTAGTTGCTAGTTTCTGTCCCCATTCTTCAAATCTCTCCTGGAGTATTTCAAATGTCATACCATTTTCTGTCATTTTGCTATTGCTAACCAATAAAAGGTAACCCTGCCCCTCTCTTTTTTTCTTTTCTGTTTGTTTTTATGCATGAAATCTTTCATCCTCTCTAGTGTAGAATTTCTGAAATCATAAAGTCTTAAATTTCCATTAGAATGTAAGGTAGATTAAACAATTTGATTCCCATGAAAGTGCTATTTATATATTTTCAAAATCTTATAGCAAAAGTCCTAATCCAAATTTGTGTGATCCCTTAATTCATTTATAATTTAAGTTAAAATTTTATCTAGCTTTTTGCTGTTTATTTCAAATTCTTTAAATTCTTAAACTTATAGTTATTTTTCTTTTATTCTGAAATGAAGGTAAACTCACCATATGGCTTTGCAAATTTATCATTTTGAAGATCTCTATTAGTGTTCAGATAGTTAAATAGGTAACTCATAAAAGTGATTAGAAAGTGAGGTTAGTCCTTTAAAAGCCTCCACAGCTGTTGAAAGTATAATGATTTCTCTCTATTTCCCAGCATTAAGACACTCAGTAAAAAGCTATCCTGTGGGGATTTTATTTATTTGTTTATTTTATTTGCCACCCATTTTGCCATGAGGAGATATGGGGTAACAGGGAGACTCAAGATAGCAGGGAGAAGCCAACTGGAGCACAAGTGAGTGCTCTCCTGTCCTTATCTGGAGAGGTTCCATGGTACTCAACAAGTTTCATCTGGGACCAAGTTTCCTAGACTAAGTTAAATCCAAAAATGCTAGAAACCTGGCATTCAGACCAATCACTATCACAATATCATAAATAGACAGATAGAGCTAAGCTATATTTCCACACCATTCAAGAGAGACAATAAAAATCTAAGATGGAAACAAAAAGACCAGAATACGTCCTCTCCAACAACCAATATCCAGATAAAATTAACATCAGACAAGCAATCTTGCAGGAAACAATACTCTAATCAAGGAACTATCTAGGATAAAACCACACTCTACTGGGGGGACAAGTTACTGTACAGAAACAGGGAGCAAACCTCATATCTACTA
>NW_015387370.1:171799-172959 GCF_001527695.2 Protobothrops mucrosquamatus | reverse complement strand
CAGCCCATGCCATTTGCCCGCGCTTCCCTCCCATGACGCTCCAGTTCCAGCAGCCCACCAGCCTTCTGTTTCCCTGTGCACCCCCCTAACCCACTCCCCTGGCTGTGGCCGAAGCTGCTCCGGCCTTGCTCCTCGTCCCCTCTTTCGTTTGAGTTGCGAGTCAAGCAGTCTTTGTAAAGCCCCCTTGAGGTGCCCCTCCCTCCCTCCCTTGTTCCCCCAACACACTCTTGTCTGACTGCCCGCCCCCAGTGGCCCTGGCGGCTGCTACTTCTGCTGCCAGTCCCCCTCCTTCCGATTCTGGTGACAGAGCTGCAAGGCCCCAAAACTCGCAAAGCACTTTTTAAAAAAATCTTGCATCACAGCTGCCCCCCTCCAGCCCTGGGATTGCTCATCGCATGCTGCCCCCACAGCACCATGGCTGGGGACTATTTGTCCCATACAGCCAAAGTCCCAGGACAAATGGTGTCTGGGTGAATTGGCTGGGCCGAAGAACGAGGGGCAGAGGGCCAAGGGCCCACTGGCAGGGAAGAATGTCTGCAGGAGGGCAGTGGAGGAGGAAAGCTGGCTGTAAATGGGCTGAGGTGAGTGGCAGGGGGCGAAGGAGGCGTTGCCAAGGGTCCACACCTTTCTGTCTACAGTTCAGTTGTGATTGAGTTGGTGAAGAAGCATTCTTGGTGGAGACCATATTCATTCTTGCGTTCCATTCCTTCTTAGTCTTCTGTCTTCTAAGATGGTGTAGCAGAAGCCTTTGAGTTAAAAAAATATCAGTGTTACTTCAGCTGCCACTGGAGTTTTACTCCTAAGAATGAACAAATAGTGGTTACTATTACCTCAAGTGCAGGTGTTACCTTTCCTATCTAGGCATAATACAGAGGTTCCCAACCATTTGGACAACAGGGAATGGTGCCGTGGATAAAGGGTTTCTGCGGACCAGAGGGGGTGTGGTTTTGAATACCTGCATCCTGAGGATGGAGCTTTGCCTGTTTGTGTGGCCCACTTGCTGGCATGCTGTGGACCGGTGCTGGTCCACCGACCGGGGGTTGGGGACCCTCCATACCCTAAGACGTTGAAGAATACGAGACTCAACTAAACTTACCTCACAGTGTAGGAGGCGCCATCACAGCCAAAGGCTAATAGGGCTTGAGCTGGAGACATTTTCT
>NW_015387370.1:166468-168204 GCF_001527695.2 Protobothrops mucrosquamatus | reverse complement strand
AGAGGGGGTGTGGTTTTGAATACCTGCATCCTGAGGATGGAGCTTTGCCTGTTTGTGTGGCCCACTTGCTGGCATGCTGTGGACCGGTGCTGGTCCACCGACCGGGGGTTGGGGACCCTCCATACCCCAAGAGGTTGAAGAATACAAGACTCAACTAAACTTACCTCACAGTGTAGGAGGCGCCATCACAGCCAAAGGCTAAGAGGGCTTGAGCTGGAGACATTTTCTTGCTGTCTTGGTTCTTCGTTCTTCTTTCTTCTTTCACTGTTGTTTCTTCCTCTGCTGTGCCCAGCATGCATCGTCTCTTTTGAGGAACATTTGGCAGCAAGCGTGCAATTGTTCCTCCCCTTGATATAAGAGACTCAAAAATTTATTATAGATCAACGGCCACACCTAGCATTAAAAAGGGCCATTGAGGTTTTCTTTCTGGTTCTAAGAACCATCGCCATGGCTAGAATTATGCCAGGCAGAAAACTATAAAATGTATTATTAACCACTGGCCACACTGGTCATTTAAATGGGCCGTTGAGGTTTTCTTTCTGGTTGTAAGAACCATCACCATGGCTAGAATTATGCCAGGCAGAAAAGTATAAAATCTATAATCGATCAACAGCCGTGCCTAGCATTAAAAAGGGCTGTTGGGGAGGTCTCCTTTCTGGTTCTAAGAACCATTGCCATAGCTAAATTTACAGCTGGCAAGAAAGGTATTAAATCTATTATCTACAGTTCAGTTGTGATTGAGTTGGTGAAGAAGCATTCTTGGTGGAGACCATATTCATTCTTGCGTTCCATTCCTTCTTAGTCTTTTGTCTTCTAAGATGGTGTAGCAGAAGCCTTTGAGTTAAAAAAATATCAGTGTTACTTAGCGATCACTTGAAGAATGCACAAAATACAATGGTTACTATTACCTCAGATGGAGCTGCTACCTTTCCTTATCTAGGCATAATAATGGACCATCAATTGGTGGAAGACAATCCACCTCCATCCATATCCTAAAGCTTTGAAGAATACAAGACTCAACTAAAGTTACCTCACAGCGAAGGAGGCCACATCACAGCCAAAGGCTAATAGGGCTTGAGCTGGAGACATTTTCTTGCTCTCTGTTTCTTCTTTCTTCTTTCGCTTTGGTTTCTTCCTCTGCTGTGTCCAGCAACTCTTGTTTCTTTTGAGGAACATTTGGCAGCAAGCGTGCAAATGTTCTTCCCCTTGATTTCAGAGACTCAAAAATCTATAATCGATCAACAGCCACACCTAGCATTAAAAAGGGTCGTTGGGGTTTTCTTTCTGGTTCTAAGAACCATCGCCATGGCTAGAATTATGCCAGGCAGAAAAGTATAAAATGTATTATTAACCACTGGCCACATTGGTCATTTAAAAGGGCCGTTGGGGTTTTCTTTCTGGTTCTAAGAACCATCGCCATGGCTAAAATTATGCCAGGCAGAAAAGTATAAAATCTATAATCGATCAACAGCCGTGCCTAGCATTAAAAAGGGCTGTTGGGGAGGTTTCCTTTCTGGTTCTAAGAACCATTGCCATGGCTAAATTTACAGCTGGCAAGAAAGGTGTTAAATCTATTATCTACAGTTCAGTTGTGATTGAGTTGGTGAAGAAGCATTCTTGGTGGAGACCATATTCATTCTTGCGTTCCATTCCTTCTTAGTCTTCTGTCTTCTAAGATGGTGTAGCAGAAGCCTTTGAGTTAAAAAAATATCAGTGTTACTTCAGCTGCCACTGGA
>NW_015387370.1:122986-163437 GCF_001527695.2 Protobothrops mucrosquamatus | reverse complement strand
TGGGGACCCTCCATACCCTAAGACGTTGAAGAATACAAGACTCAACTAAACTTACCTCACAGTGTAGGAGGCGCCATCACAGCCAAAGGCTAATAGGGCTTGAGCTGGAGACATTTTCTTGCTGTCTTGGTTCTTCTTTCTTCTTTCACTGTTGTTTCTTCCTCTGCTGTGCCCAGCATGCGTCGTCTCTTTTGAGGAACATTTGGCAGCAAGCGTGCAATTGTTCCTCCCCTTGATATAAGAGACTCAAAAATTTATTATAGATCAACGGCCACACCTAGCATTAAAAAGGGCCATTGAGGTTTTTTTTCTGGTTCTAAGAACCATCACCATGGCTAGAATTATGCCAGGCAGAAAAGTATAAAATCTATAATCGATCAACAGCCGTGCCTAGCATTAAAAAGGGCCATTGAGGTTTTCTTTCTGGTTCTAAGAACCATCGCCATGGCTAGAATTATGCCAGGCAGAAGAGTATAAAACCTATAATCGATCAACAGCCATGCCTAGTATTTAAAAGGGCTGTTGGGGAGGTTTCCTTTCTGGTTCTAAGAACCATCGCCATGGCTAGAATTATGCCAGGCAGAAGAGTATAAAATCTATAATTGATCAACAGCCATGCCTAGTATTTAAAAGGGCTGTTGGGGAGGTTTCCTTTCTGGTTCTAAGAACCATCACCATGGCTAGAATTATACCAGGCAGAAAAGTATAAAATCTATAATCGATCAACACCCACACCTAGCATTTAAAAGGGCTGTTGGGGAGGTTTCCTTTCTGGTTCTAAGAACCATTGCCATGGCTAAATTTACAGCTGGCAAGAAAGGTATTAAATCTATTATCTACAGTTCTGTTGTGATTGAGTTGGTGAAGTAGCATTCTTGGTAAACCATATTCATTCTTGCATTTCATTCCTTCTTAGTCTTCTGTCTTCTAAGATGGTGTAGCAGAAGCCTTTGAGTTAAAAAAATATCAGTATTACTTCAGCTGCCACTGGAATTTTACTCCTAAGAATGCACAAAGTACAGTGGTTACTAGTACCTCAGATGGAGGTGTTACCTTTCCTTATCTAGGCATAATGCAGAGGTTCCCAACCGTTTGGGTACCAGGGAATGGTGCCGTGGATAAAGGGTTTCAGCGGACCAGAGGGGGTGTGGTTTTGAATACCTGCACCCTGAGGATGGAGCTTTGCCTGTTTGTGTGGCCCACTTGCTGGCATGCTGTGGACCGGTGCTGGTCCACCGACCGGGGGTTGGGGACCCTCCATACCCTAAGACGTTGAAGAATACGAGACTCAACTAAACTTACCTCACAGTGTAGGAGGCGCCATCACAGCCAAAGGCTAATAGGGCTTGAGCTGGAGACATTTTCTNCCTCTGCCGTGCCCAGCATGCGTCGTCTCTTTCGAGGAACATTTGGCAGAAGAGCGCACTTGTTCCTCCACTCAATCTGCAAAGCTAGGAAACTATAAAATCTTTTATAGATCAACAGCCACACCTAGCATTAGAAAGGGGCCATTGAGGTTTTCTTTCTGGTTCTAAGAACCATCGCCATGGCTAAAATTATGCCAGGCAGAAAACTATAAAATCTATAATTAATCACTGGCCACACTGGGTCATTTAAATGGGCCATTGAGGTTTTCTTTCTGGTTCTAAGAACCATTGCCATGGCTAAAATAATGCCAGGCATAAATCTATAAAATCTATTATTAATCACCAGCCACCCTGCTCATTTAAAAGGGCCATTCCGGTTTTCTTTCTGGCTCTAAGAACCATCGTCATGGCTAAAATAATGCCAGACAGAAAACTATAAAATCTATAATTAATCACTGGCCACACTGGGTCACTTAAATGGGCCATTGAGGTTTTCTTTCTGGTTCTAAGAACCATCACCATGGCTAAAATTATGCTAGGGAAGAAAGGAATGGAATCTAATATCAATCATAATACCAGGTAGCAGCCAGAATATATAATGAAAACTCTTTAATTTCACAATAAATTCAAAGACCTAACCATAGTTCCAGTTGGGAAACTGACTATCCTAGACCAGGGGTAGGCAACCTTGGCTCTTTTATGACTTGTGGATTTCAACTCCCAGAGGAATTCTGGGAGTTGAAGTCCACGAGTCATAAAAGAGCCAAGGTTGCCTATCCCTGTCCTAGACCAAGCAATGTCCAAAAACACTAATTAATTTCTAGTAGCCTGTCACTCTGACAAATTAGCCATCAATAGACAGACAGAAACAATATGTACCCACTTTGCAAAAAAGACAACACCACCTCACCAGCAATCCACACTGAGATATGCATAGATTAACACTATGATTAACATCAGACCAACAATCAAGACGTAAACAATGTCCTAATCAAGGAACTACCAAAGAAGCTAACAACAAATAGCGCAACAAAGAACCTCCAAGACCAAATTTTTTAAAACTGCTAAAGCAAGCCTTAGGGCAGTGATGGCGAACCTTTTAGATCTTTTAGAGTGTCCAAAAACTGCCCTGCCCCCGCTCCCGCCCGCCCGCCTCCCCGTCCCGCTCTGCCATCCCGCAGGGCCACCTACCGCCTCCATGGCCCGTCGCAGATCTCCCAGGCGGCCGTGCAGTGCCATGGCAGCCACGCCTTCTGCCTGCGCCCCACAGCATCATCTGCATGCGACAGGGTGCGAGGGCGGAGTCTTGTCCCCACTGCCCGGCTGCCATGTCCTTGGCTGGGCTGCTGCGTGCGGGCCACGCCCAGGGGTGATTCTCCTCCGGGGGTCTGCTGGTGAGGAGGGGGCCGCGGGGGGAGGTGGGGCTGGGGCAATGGCGGGTGTGCCCATAGAGAGGGCTCAGAGTGCCACCTCTGGTACACGTGCCATAGGTTCGCCACCACTGCCTTAGGGTAAACTTCAGGAAGGCCCAAAGATTTTTGCAGTACTTTGCAAACAGTACTTGCCAGGCTTCCTCACTTTCATGATATACCAAAGAGTGAATTAAACCATCTGTCTTACTGTTGATGTCTTCTTCTTCGTCTACAGGTCATTTTGGATTCGTGCCTTTGAAATAAAAAAAATAAATAAATGTTACTTCAGTTGGAATTGGGGTTTTACTCCTAAGAATGCACAATACACACAGTGGTTACTATTACCCCAGACACAGGTGTTACCCTTCCTTACCTAATTGATGAAAGACCACCCACCTCCCTCCATAGCCTAAAGCAGGGGTCTCCAAACGTGGCCCTTTTATGACTTGTGGACTTCAACTCCCAGAATTCCTCAGCCAGTTTGAAGACGGCTGTCCTAAAGCTTTAAAGAATACATGACTCAACGTACCTCTCAACCTAGAAGGCGCCATCACAGCCGAAGACTAAGAGGGCTTGAGCTGGAGACATTTTCTTGCTTTCTTTTTCTTCTTTTTTTTTCTTTCTCCTTTGTTTCTTCCTCAGTCGTGCCCGGCAACGTTGTCTCTTTCGAAGAATATTCGGCAGCAGAGTGCACTTCATCTGCTCAGTCTGCAAAGCTAGAAAACTATAACATCTTTTACAGATCAATGGCCGCACCTAACATTAAAAAGGGCCATTGATGTTTTCTTTTTGGTTCTATGAACCATTGCCAGGGCTAAATTTCCAGACCAACAATCAAGAAGTAAACAATACCCTAATCAAGGAGCTGCCAAAGAAGCCAACAACACATAGCGCAACAAAGAACCTCCAAGACCATTTTCACCAACACTGAAAGGAGCCACTAGAACATAAACTGGGAGCAAACTGCACTCCCTTCAAGCACTGATGATGTTCCCTAGTTTGGTAAAGAAAGGTCTACAACAGGGGTGTCAAACTGCCGGCCCATGGGCCGGACGTGTCATGTGGAATCCACGCCCACCCCATTGCCGGCAAGGGCAAAACCGGCCCGATACGTTGCACGACGTCATGTGACATCGCAAGTTTGGACATGCCTGGTCTACAAGAAAACCGCCAAGCTCAGAGAGCACTAAGGACGCCTCATTTCAACCTTTAACCACAAATATTCTCCTTTATTGGTATTCCTCGTATTAAATTGCATCACCAGGTTTACTTTTGCTTCTAAGAAGTCTGGCTGGTATTGGCATTATTTCCAAGGGTGTGAAGGTGGGAGGGAGGTGATCCCAAAGGATCCCCTTCCTGCTTGAGTCTCACTGAGGGAGTCCTCAGGTACTGGAGGAGGCTGGTATCTGTCTGATTCTAAGATCCACAGCCAATAGCTAAAATTGTCTTGGGTCAGAAATTTTTTTGCTACTTTTTAGGCATGTTTGTCACACTTATGACTGCTCTTTTTACCCTTGATACTTTGTAATGTTTTAAAAAAAACTTTGCTAAAGCAAGCCTTAAGATAAACTTTAGCAAGACCCAAAGATTTTTGCAGTAGTTAACATGTTGCAAACAGTACCTGCCAGGCTTCCTCACTTTCATAATATACTGGAGAGTGAATTAAACCATCTGCCTTACTGTTGGTGTCTTCTTCTTCGTCTACATGGATTCATGCCTTTGAAATTAAAAAAAAAATCAACATCACCAAATGACCAGTGGATGTTCAGAGGTTAGAAAAGCAATCAGTCAAAGGGGTTTTATGTGTTTTATCCTACTTGTGAAAGAAGGCAAGATACAATGACTTGTAACATTGTTCCCTTAAGCCACTAGCCTGTTTTCTACATGTTTTGCTTCTTTTAAGGCAGAGGTCTTCAAACTTGGCCCTTTTATGACTTGTGGATTGGCACGCTGGCTGAGGAATTCTGGGAGTTGAAGTGCACAAGTCATAAAAGGGCCACGTTTGAAGACCCCTGGACTTCAACTCCCAGAATTCCTCAGCCTCAGGCCTCAAGAATTGACTTTATTTCAAGAAAATAAGTCCAATTCCTGGACCTGAAGTAATTTTAACTTTTTCATTTAGTTACTTGAAATAGAACAACCTGCCTCCAGAAGCGGTGAATGCTCCAACACTGGAAGTTTTAAAGAAGAGACTGGACAGCCATTTGTCTGAAATGGTCTAGGGTTTCCTGCCTGAGCAGGGGGTTGGACTAGATGACCTCCAAGGTCCCTTCCAACTTGATTATTATTGTTATTATTACATATTTTGCTTCTTTTAGGAATTTGAGCCTTGACTAAAATTACCTCTGGTTCCAAAAAAATCACTTTATTCCTGAGAGCAAAGTCAGTTCCTGAGATAATTTTACCTTTAAAGCTAATTTTAACTCCTATTCACCTTTGGTGGTTTGGTCCTTTTAAAAAGGACATGTCTGAGATTAACTCAGGTTCCACCAAAATTTTATTCTAAGAACTTGAATTCTTGGTTAAAATTACCCCAAGAATTCACGTTATTCCTAAGAGGAAAGTCAGTTCCTGAGATAATTTTACCTTTAAAGCTAATTTTAACTCCTATTCACCTGTGGTGGTTTGGTCCCTTTAAAAATGACATGGGTGAAATTACCTCAGGTTGCACCAAAATTTTATTCTAAGAACTTGAATTCTTGGCTAAAATTACTCCAAGAATTTACTTTATTCCTAAGAGGAAAGTCAGTTCCTGAGATAATTTTACCTTTAAAGCTAATTTTAACTCCTATTCACCTGTGGTGGTGGTTTGGTCCCTTTAAAAATGACATGGCTGAAATTACCTCAGGTTCGACCAAAATTTTAAGAACTTGACTACAATTACTCCAAGACACAGCGGTTTGCGTTATTCCCCGAGCGAAAGACTGAGATAAGTATCTTTAGTGACCTGTGGTATTGGAGTCCTTCGAATAAAACGCCGTTGAGGTATTACCTCAGCTACCACTGGCGTTTTACTCGTCAGAATACACGCCGGGCTTAAAATTACCACAGGTGCCATCCTGACTCCCCGAGAACAATAAGCTATTCATTAGCTAAAGAACTCACGCCCCCCTCCGCATCCCTAAAAGGTACAAAAAAAAAGTCTCCGCTACAATTACCTCAAAGCTCAAAAGGCCCTGCCCGGCCTCGAGCTCGAGGACTTGGGCCGCGGGAGCGCCGGAGAGAGACATTTTTGCCCTCCGGTGCCCCGCAGCCTCGTCTCTTTTGAGGAAAAAGTCGGTGGGCTCGTCAGGCTGAGTGGCAAAAGAAAAGCGAGCGCGCTGCAGAGGCAGGAGACGCCGCTGCCGTGTCTCTTCTGAGGGAAAAAGAGACGCGCGAGCGGCGTCAGCTGCTTCTGCACCGCGCTCGCTTTCATTTTTGCACTCCGCCTGAGGGAGCCCGCCGTCTTTTTAAATGCCCCCGCCTTTCGGAGAGGAGAGAGGCCGCTCAGCCAATCCGAGGGAAGCGTTTTCGGAGCAGCCAATCACGAGCGAGATGGGCGTGCAGACAGGAGCCCGCGAGGCAGTCCGAGGGCGCTGGGCGGGGAAGGCGCGCGCTCTTTCGCGCGCAAACACAGGTGCGAGCGCTCGGCTGGTTTCCCAGCTCGCGCAGCGGTTGCCATGGAGACGGCCGCGGCGCGCGGGAAACGGCTCATCACGGCCAGGTGGGCCTCGGCCCTCACAGGTGAAGGCGATTAGACTGCGTAATGCCTCCTCCTCCAGCCTTCGCCCCACCTAGGGCGCCCTTTGGACTACAAATCCCATCCGTCAGGCAGCCAGCGGATCTCCCCTTGTGCCTGAGAGGCTGCAGTAGGGTTGGAGGCTGCCTCCCACCCCCCCTCCCTCTCCCGTTGCAAAGGCCCAGTTTTTAAAATATCCCCATCATTTTTGCAGCTGTGCTTTTTAGGATTGAGAGATCAGAGGGAGACTAGGGCTTCCACTGGATTGCAAGTCCCATCAGCCACCTCTGGGGTGGTGATGGGGATCGTCCCTTCTTCCAACAGAGAACTTTTTCTTGTTGAACAGGGAAATGCTTAAAATGCTGTTTTAAAAAAAATCTGAAAATTTAATAAATGCAAAATAAAATAAAGATTATATGCAGAATTTAGGAGATGCTTTGGACTACAGGTCCCATTAGCCAGCCTTGGGGGGGGGGTGCTGATGGGGATTGCTTCTCTTGCAATAAGATTGCCCTTCTGGTTGGCGGGTCCTTCCCCCCCCTAAAATTCAAACCCTTTTTTGTGTTTCTTTTGTTTGCATCTTCTCTACCATGTTACGATCTTGCCAGGCAGCCCTTGGCTTTATTTTGAATTTGTTATTTTTTTCCAGTCTTTTTTTCTTTAGGAAAAAAAAACCCAGGACTGGTTTGTTTTGCTTTGCTTTGCTTTGCTTTCTAGGGATTCTGCTAAAGTGTATAATAGAGTTTCTGATACATGATATCTTGCCCAGTGAAAACATTGACTTAAATTCGAAACTGTTTCTTCCTTTTTCTATTATTGGAACTCTTTCCTCCCCCTACCCTCAGTTAAATGTTTTCAAAAGAGATCTGATACATTTCTACCAACATTATAAGTATTTTAATAACTTTTAATGAGACCCCTCTCAACATTTTCCACCATGTTACGCCCTCCAGACAGGGTAGGACAATGATCTGCAGAATTAACCAACCAGCTTTGTTTTCCTTTATTCAGAAAAATATTCCAGCACCGTTCAACAAACCACTGTAAGAGACGAATACCTTCTTGTTAAAGCCATTTTATTTGGATGGGTAGAAGAAAAGAACATTTTGCTAGCGATTGCAGAGACCACAACATCAAAATATTCTCACAAATTCTGGGTCTTGGCATGAAGGCAACGCTTTCTGAATTGGTTCTGATAAGTTCTTGCTTCAAGGAATTGCAGATGATTGGGTGGCCATGGCTGCGGTGGTAACGGCAGACTGGGACTAAAAAGTTCAATCAATCAATTCCAACTTTGCAAGATCTTTTTTTTTCCTGTGAGAAGTTGAAATTGATTGATTCAACCTTTTTTTTTTTTTTGCACATAGCGGCAGAGGCCTAAAGTGAAAAGGTTTTATAAAACCCAGCTGAAGGCCTAGGACTGGGGTGATGGCGTGCGTGCCCACAGAGAGGGCTCTGCGTGCCACCTGTGGCACGCTTGCCATAAGTTCGCCACCACGGCCCTATGGGATTTTCCCATGTATTTTACCAGGAAACATAGATAGGGCAGGCTCCAAAATTCAACACCTTCCTAAGCATACCAATGTGTTATGAATCCATTGGCGATGTCCATTTTGCTCTCTGAGTTCATGGGGACCTAACCCTAACCCTAAGTGGGTTTTTCCCCTACGTATATATGGGATAAAAAAAGGAATAAAATAATTTTAGTCATGAAGTGGAGTCATACAATGCCTAGGGATTTATATGGAAATGACAATAAATCATATTTGCAACTATCTGGCTCCATCCTGTGGCGAGACTGAGTAACTGCAGCAAAGAAAACACATTTGAGTTAGGTGCTTTGGAACGTCTCAAAATCAGGGCAATGACATATATTATTATATCAGTATATATATGTCACCAACTTTTGTTTTTCCTCCTTGCTGCTGCCCGCTCAGGAATTTGGCTGGGTGGATGAGGGAAAGCGGATTGCGAGGTGAGGGAAATCAGTTTGTGTATGCTTTGTGTATATGTGTGTGTGTTTGTATAGTCATATATACGAAGCAAGATGACGTCTTTGTGGTCTAACAATAGGAAAACAATCCTTAGTAAATGGGAAAGTGCTATACTTCCAGAATTACATAAAACATGGCATTTCAGAGATGTATACCAATTTTTGGAAAAAAAACCCCATATGTTTACTTAATCAGAAAATGTCATTTTATTTTTTCTTTTGGAAAAAGTTTTTGAATAGGTTTGGTTAAAAAGCCAATTTAACCAAAAAGCTTGGTTAAAAAGCTTACTTTTTCCTTTTCCTACTCGATCAGGTGAACTTTCTACTTATAGTTAGATTTGTGTGTGTGTGTTCTTTTGATGTATATTCTTGTTGCACATTGTAAAGCCCTTTTGTTTTTGTGTGTGGTAAATTGTTTTACATTTGTTGATTTACATTGTTTTAGGTGTAAGTGGAAGGATAAAACAATCTGGCTTTTGAAGCAAGAAAAGGCTTAACTTCTCTGGGACAAAAGGCCAAAGTCACAGGAACCAATTTGGCTCCCCGTTTTTTTTTTTTCATTTTATATTTTACTGTATTATATTATATGTTATATTTTATTTTATCATTTTATATTATAAATATTATATTATAATTTATATCTTTAAATTTTATTATTTTATTCTATTTTATTTTATTTTTTAAATTTATTTGCCACCCATCTTGTTTCAAAACATTGCTACTTCTTTTTCTTTCTTTCTTTCTTTCTTTCTTTCTTTCTTTCTTTCTTTCTTTCTTTCTTTCTTTCTTTCTTTCTTTCTTTCTCAGCAGTGGAGCTGTGGGACTTATGACTGGTCATTTAACAAGTGTTCGAAGTTACATTGGAGCCCGAAAAATGCACTGATGGCCTGGATTTGAAGTCCGGATAACTGCCCCTCTCCCCACAGACACATGACCATGTTCTGGACGCTCAGCAATTGGCCCATGTTGACCTATGGCGGTTTGCAGTGTCCTGTGGTCACCTGACTGCAGTTTGCCCCATCATTGCCCGAAGCCAGCATTTACTTCAGGTTTCTGGCAACACTCCTCCCCCCCCCAGTGAGCAGTGGGTCCACTGAACACGGTGGTGTTCCCTTTATACAGACACGGCATTTGCTTTAGGACCCCTGCAAAAAAGGCCATCAAATCGGGCATGGTCACGTGGAGACCCGCGTTATGACTATCATGACTTACAGCTGAAATTGTGGGTTTAGTTATGATTATAAGTCAAGGTCTATCTGAAGTTGTGTCCTATCCTTTTTGTTCTCCTTGCTAGGAAAAACGCCTGCAGAGGGAAGTGAGGCGCACGTCTACCCCAACAAAGAGAAGGACGAGGGGGAACGTGATAGTAGGTCTTCCGATATTTGAGGGGCTGCCACAAAAAAGAGGGGGATCAACCTATTTACCAAAGCAGGACAAGATGCAACGGATGGAAACTCATCAAGGAGAGAAGCCACCTGGAACTAAGGAGGAATTTCCTGACAGTGAAGACAATTAATCATTTGGAACAAAAGTGCCTACAGAAGTTGTGGGTGCGCCATCACTGGAGGTTTTCAAAAATAAATTGGTATAAAGCAGGGGTAGTCAACCTTGGCTTTTTTATGGCTGGCTCAGGAATTCTGGGAGTTGAAGTCCACGAGTCATAAAAGAGCCAAGGTTGACTACCCCTGGTATAAAGTCTCCTGCCTTGAGCAGAAGGTTGGATTAGAAGACCTCCAAGATCCCTTCCAGCCTTGGATTCTAGGTTCTAAGCTTTATACATTTATAAAATCTTAACAATTTGTGTTGCAAAGGACAGAAGAATTTAGGAGAACCATTTTTTCCCACCTGGACTGTTTGAGTCCCCCAAACCTTCTTTCTTTGGTTTTCTTCAAAGGACCAAAAAATAAAAATTAAAAAAAATGGAAAAAATCATCTCCTTTCCTCACTTCCAGGAGGGGCTTGCCTTCAAAAGAACCCATCACTTGGATCACAAACTTCTTTTACAAATACCATTTTTCCTGGAAAGCTATATCTTACCGCAAGGGCCAAAGTTTTGTCATAGGTTAGATTAAGAAATCTGGTGAAAATCAATAATGCTGAGGTTACAACATTGGTTTCTGTGAGGGTCTCCATTATTTTCTCCATTGTTTGTCAAGGAGAAAATATATGAGGTATTGTTTTCCCTGCGGGCTGAAAGCGAGACCGTTTGCTTTCAGTCAGCTCTGCATATGTCACGTTTACACTCCTAAGTGCATTACAGATGGGCTTTTAGAATCAGGAAACACAATCTTGTGGGTTTGTTTTCTGCAAAAGCCTTAATGAATTGATTGAGAAACATGCAGGAGAACATTCCTGGTCTTCCATCAGCCTGTCTCCTTGCCACGGGATCTGGTTTCCTGATCCAGATCCTCTCTGGATAGATCTAAAAAAATAAAAGCTCAGTTTATACATCTCTTCCAATGTGTGGTTATGAAGGTCATGTTGTTAAAAAGATGCAAATATGTTCTTGGACAGTAGATGAGAAAAATTTGGAATCCCAAAGGTACTTTTTTCAGGTGCAACTGGACTTTCTTGTTTTTCTTTGAATACGTTTCGCTTCTCATCCAAGAAGCTTCTTCAGCTCTGATGGGAATGGAACTGCATTTACATGGAGGGAGGTATGTAGTGGGGAGCCTTAGGCCCAGTGCTCTTCAACATCTTCATCAATGATTTGGACGCAGGGATAGATGGGGAACTTATCAAATTTGCAGACGATACCAAGCTGGCAGGAATAGCCAACACTCCAGAAGACAGGCTTAAGATACAGGAGGACCTGGACAGACTTGAACACTGGGCGTTATCTAACAAAATAAAATTCAATGGTGAAAAAAGTAAGGTTCTACATTTAGGCAAGAAATATTTGTCCTTTTTGTCTTTCAATTTATCAGAGAGTTCTTTATGCAGCCATGCTGGTTTCTTTTGAGAGCTGTTGTTTTTCTTCTTCATTGGTATTGTGCTAGACTGGGCTTTTATAATCTCACTTTTCAAAATTTCCCAAGCTTCTTGAGTTTTTTCCCCTTGAGGATTCTCATCCATGGAATCCTTCCCAAGCGCTTTCTAAGATCTTTTCTCCTCCATCTTTCTGCTTTCTATTTTCACTAACAGAGAACATATTTTTCTACTTTCTTTCCCCCCTCTTAGAATAGTTAGAATATTCAGCATTCATGTGTCAGTACATGTGCTGGAGTGTTAGCATGCTACCCAAATCTTTTTTATCTCCTTTAGAGTGCATAATTGCTTCCATATCCTTTTGTGTTTGTGTGGAGAAAGGAACTTGCTAATCTGAACTTTCATTCTTGTCACAATGAATAATGGGAAAGCTTCCTGAATGCCTTTTCCCCCCATTGTTTGTCTGTTTTCAGCATGAGCTTCAGCTGGTTTTATTTCTCTGCATTAATGAATCAGAGATGTTTGTTCCTGAACTTATTCTTTGGAATTTATTCCAAAACCAACTGTCCACAATTCCTACAGCAGTTTCATTATCTCTTTTTGACCAGACCTGGAGGAATGGATGGATGGACAGACGGATGGACAGAAGGATGGACGGATGGACAGACAGACAGACAAACAGATAGACATGTTGAGGCTATCATAGTAAGGAAGAAATGTTACATTTAGAGGCATGTGAACTGCTGAAAGTAGCAATAGCACTTGACCTCTTCTTATAAAAAACGGTTTTCAACTGTATTTTAAAGTAAATGTGTGCTTAACCCATACTTTCTGGAAAGAAAGATGTAGCTATAGTGTTGTGTAGATATTCCAGAAAAATAAGTATGGAAAGGATACAAATTGCAGACCCCCCCCCCAGCTAAAATGGAAATAATGCTTTCATTAAAACAATATTCTGGATATGTTCCTTATTTCTCTTGAGGCTGGAATGTGTTTAAGCCCACAGAACGGCAATAAACCATGAAGCCATTTTGGTGCTTAGAGTAAGAAAAATAAAGGGTGTCCTTTCCACGGATTAGTCCAATTCACCAATCTGTTTTCTTCCAAAGGTCCCTGTGAGATGAACAGGAGATCTTCAGGAATTGTTTCTGGGGTTCACATGGACACGTTTGACACCCAACTAGGAACAAGCCAAGGTAAGGACACCCCTTACTAGAAGTAGGTCCACTGGTAGCAGCTGGGCCTGGAATTTAGAAGGCCCCCAACCTTGAATCAGGAAGAGAGAACATTTTCCCATGTTCCAAACAGAACATAGAAACGTAAGGCTGGAAGAACCTCAGAGGTCTTCTAGTCCAAACCACTACTCAAGGCAGGACCATCCCAGTCAAATAGCTGTCCACTCTCTTCTTGAAAATCTCCAGCGATGGAGCACTCAACTTCTGGAGATAAACCATTCCACTGATTAATTGTTCTCACTGTTAGGAAATTTCTCCTTTGTTCTAGGCTGGATCTGTCTTTGACAAGCTTCCATCTGTTACTTCTTACTTTGCCCTCAGGTGCTCTGGAGAATAGGTCAATCCTCTCTTCTCTGTGACAATGCCTCAAGTGCTGGAAGACAGTCACAATAATGTCCCTCCTACTCCTTCTCTTCATTAGGCTAGACCTATTTGGTTTCCTCGGCCGTTTATCATACAATTTAGCCTCCTGACCCTCTGTTGCTCTTCTCGGCATACTTTCTGGGATTATGGTGACCAGAACACTCCCAAGGGCGGTCTCACCAGTGCGGTTAAGTGACCTTGTGCTCACTATGGTCAAGTGATTCAGCTGTTGTTGCACTGAACTACAATAGCTATGCAGTGGTATGTGTGTGCGCGCACACACACACACACAGAGTCCGACAACTGAGCCTGTGACTTCCCAAGGCGTATTCTTATAAGTAAGGATTTCATAGCTGAATCCTGGAAGTTCAAGAATTTTAAGGACCATAATGTCCTGCTTCTTTAATGCATTTGTACGAAAGGAAGAGAAAATGAGCAGTGAGGGGTCCTTGGTGCTCTCTGGAACTGATGACATTATCTAGTTTGGTAATGAAACATCTACAAGAAAACAACCAAATTCAGAGAGCGCCAAGGACCCCTCATTGCAACCCTGAGCTACAAATAATCATCTTTGGCAGAAAAATGAACAATATAAAGTTGTTGTTTTTTAAGTTGGACCGATATTGCAAGTTGGGGGATAATGCTATGAAAATATACCAAGCCAGGTATATTCTTTGAATATCCAGTGATTTGGGAAACTGTCCCTCAACCTGTTCTGCAAGATGTCTTCCTAAATGTGCATTGTGGATACAAACAAATGCTACGGCTGCTTTTTGGGCCTCCCCCCCCCCACTTCCCAAGTGTGCATTTTTACAGGTTGACAAAGGAAGAGCAGGCAACAGAAAACCTCCTGTTTTTTTTCCCTCTCTCTCTCTCTCTTTTTGAAATGTGGATTTCCAGCCAGTTGAAAGGAACAGACAGAACACCTGACACGTCCCCAGGTTTCTAAAGCTCAGCCATTCTGGAAGGATAACTGACAGCCCTTTCAAGGCAGAAGCTCCTGAGTACTTAATAATAGCGAATTAACAGCCTGACAATAGACAAGGCAGTTGCTCAGGCATTAGTAAGAAAACAGAGTGACATCTTCCCTGAAAAGCTACTCGAATGCCATTTAAACTTGTCACATTGCAGAAAATAGAGCTGCAAATTGTTAAAAAAAAAAAATCAGGCTTGCTCATTATGCAAGCTAAATGTCTAATTTTCTTAAATTGCATCCATTTTCCACGTGTTAAAACAAGAGAGCTTCTTTGATAGAAGAAATAATGACAAAGAAGGATTCTGGGTGATCTTTGTCACATTAACCCTTTCAAGGATGTGAAGGGCTTCAAGAGTTCAGAGCAAAGTATTTATTCGGTGTGGATTACTGCACACACGTTAACAGCAACACACTGTTTTCCTTGGAGTATAATATGTTAGGGTTTTATACAAAGTGCTACTTTAATGCATCCTGAGACTGTGTCTGCGGGCCCCTCCGAGTTGATGGAATATACCTTGCAAGATAACCCTTCTTGGCCATTGATCACCATTAGATCCATCTGTTTTAATTGATTTGTTTGGATTGGATTTACAAGGTAACCTCTGGATTCCAGATCCTAGTTTGCATAGAAGAGAGCGAGCCTACTTGGAGTTAAACTTGAACCCGTTGCACTTCTAATGTAATAGCAATAGCATGTAGACTTATAGACCACTTCACAGTGCTTTCCTGCCCTCTCCAAGCGGTTTACAGAGTCGGCATCTTGCCTCCAACAATCTGGGTCCTCATTTTACTGACCCCGGAAGGATGGAAGGCTGATCCTGAGACGGTTAGGATCGAACTGCTGGCAGTGGGCAGAATCAGCCTGCAATACTGCATTCTGACCACTGCGCCACCATGTGCCAGAAATGATTGGAACTGTCATTAGGCCAGTGGTTCTCAACCTTTTTAATGCCCGACCCCCCAACCGGTTGTAAGTTGAGGACTAAACCGGTTGTAAGTCGAGGACTAAACCGGTCATAAGTCAAGGACTACCCAACCGGTCATAAGTCGAGGACTTTCCCTGCCCGGGAGCGCCACGCATGTGTGGTTCCGCCCCCTGCGCCGGCCGAGGCGTAGCTGGCAAGCGGCAGAGACGGAGCAGGCCGAGCACCAGCTGGCCCAGCTCAAGGGAGGTAAGGCACCCACCGGAAAAGGGGAAAAAAATGGCGGACAGCCTTGCTTGGCGACCCCCGTGAAATGGTCGATCGACCCCAAATGGGGTCGCGACCCATAGGTTGAGAACCGCTGCATTAGGCCTTGCTACCTGTGGTACCTCCTCAGTTAAGGCTGATAGCCCAGTTTATACCTTACCAGATCTTATTAAAACAAAGTGCTTGGAATGCTTTGGCCAAAGCCATCATGAACAGCGAAGGGAGAGCAGAAGAGTCGTTTTGTGTATTTCTGGTGTCCTGCTGGAGGCAGGTTAGGACTCAGGAGGCTGGGAGTTCTAGTCCCACTTTGGACACAAAGCCAACTCGGTGACCTTGGACCAGTCACTTTCTCTCGGCCCTAAGAAGGAGGCAATGGTAAACCACCTTGGAAAACCACACACATACACATACACATGCACATACAAACAATCACACACAGATATACATATATACACACATACTTATATATTTACACACAGACACACTCTGTATATGTGTGTGTGTATAATGTATTAGTTGGAAACTTGTGAAAGAGACCTTCATCCTGTACTGGATAGACAATGGCTAAAATGATACTCTCTCTCTCACTTGTTCGCTCTCCCTCCCTCCCTCCCTCCCTCTCATCTATCCATGTGTGTGTGTCTACTATATATATAAATATAAATGCAAATATAAATAAATATTTGGGAAAAGTGAGATGGTGGTGATGGAGAGGGAAGATAAATAACAACACGCCTCTAAAATTCAAAATAAATCCTGCAGAATCATTCTGTCTTATATCAAGGATCCTAAGGTACAAATGCAGACAAATAAATCCTAAAAATAATAGCTGCTTCTCTGTGTCACCTTAAATTTTAGTAATTTCAAGCAGAGCTAGGCACTAGATCTGAATGCTGGCGTCTGACAAAGGAAGAATGTGAATTTTACCCACTAACCTTTCTGGTCTAAATTTGGAATTAACAGCTTTGACAGATTAGCGCTCTCACCGGCAGGTGTAGAGAGGAAGGCAAGAGGTGATGCTTTTGAAACATGTTTAGTATTCTTCATTTCAGGGCAGACAAAAATGTTCTGTCGTGCTTGCCGAATGGGGGGCGAAAGGACCACAACGAGCTCTCACAAAAAGATGGTGTTTTTAAGAGAATCCTACTGGTTTGGAGATGCCTACGAGAAATTAGGTTTGTTTTGACTGCAGGCCCCGAAGATTTAATTTATCAACATGATAGATCAGGTGGCAGGTTTTCCAGGCAAGCTATTTGTTGTCATTGATGGATGCTACTGGTGTCCAGCCCATGCGTCTTTTTCTTTACGTCAGGCTGAGAGGATGGGCTGAGAGAGACAAAAAACTAGCAATGTGTAGTAGTAACTGTGTAGGGTTGAATGCCTTGTCATTTCCCTAAGAATCTTTCAAAGGCAGTCTTGGCTGGATTGAATATTTCCTGGAATTAATAAGCTCTTTCTGGAACATCAAGTCGCCTTTTGAGCAAACCTGGTTTATGACATGGATCCAGCCAGGGACTGCTAAGGCTTTCCTTCTGTTTCCTTTGTGTGAATTTGTTGAAACAAGTTGCCCTTAAGCCTCAAAGCCTCCCACAGAGTCAAAACTCTCCTACTTTGGAATCAGAACTGGAACCTTTCTCCAGAGATTAGTTTGGTAATGTTTTTCTACGGGTCCGGAAAGATTTACTCTTAATTTACCAGCACATTGACATAGAAATTATACCAGGAGATTTTTTTTCCACCCCACTTTCATTAAACAAAGGATGAACATTATAAAAATGTCTATTTCCCCCTTTCTTGTTCATTTTTAATCTTGACTGGTAAAGCCATCTCCCTTTCTCTGATCCCAACACCATCTAAGCTTTCTCCTTCACTTCATTTTCTTTATCTTCTGATCGATCTCTTATCAATTCAGATCTGTTTTCTCAAGCCTCTCTTGCCTCCCGCATGCTCTAACACAGGGGTCTTCAAACTTGGCCCTTTGATGACTTGTGGACTTCAACTCCCAGAATTCCTCAACCAGGCACGTGTGGCTGGCTGAGGAATTCTGGGAATTGAAGTCCACAAGTCATCAAAGGGCCAAGTTTGAAGACCCCTGATCTAACAGATGCAAGTTATGACAAAGGGAGAGAGAAATATTTCAGCTGGCAATGACCAGCGTGCTCGTAATAGTATCGGGTTATAAATAATCCCAGGAAAATCACCCACGGAAAGAAGTGGTGAATTTAATTGATTGCTTTGGGGATTGATCTGACACATGATTGAGGAGAATCTGATATAAATCACGGGAACCTGGTGAAAATCACTACAGCAGGTCAACCCATGTTTGAGTCACACTGTCTAAGCCTGTCCCAGAAATGAGGGCTTGGTTGGGAAAAGTTGATTTTAGGTCTAAAAGGGATACAGAATGTAGCACATCCAAGTATAGCCAAGTTTTCTCCAATGTAGATCCAATCTAGAACGAAGGAGGAATTTCCTGACAATGGGAACAATTGATCAGTGGAACGGCTTGCCTCTGGACGTTGAGGGTGCCCCATCACGGGAGGTTTTCAAGACGAGACTGGACAATCGTTTCTCCACAATTGTAGAAGGTCTCCTGCTTGAGCTGGGAGTTAGGCTAGAAGACTTCCAGTGTCCCTTCCCAAGCTTATTATTCTGTCTTCTGTGCTCCAGTCTTGTCAATAGGCTCCATCTGGGATTCCTTGGTGTAAGCACCTTTTCTTCCAGTACTACCGTGTCTTCCCTAAGAGAATGCTTTAAATGGATTTGGGATAGTATAACATTTAACATCTCCTTCATGTCAAAGGAAGGTTTGGGTTGCGGGGATTTTGTACCTCTCTATATTGTTGAATAATCACAAATGCACCCATGAGAGTGGCGCAGTGGCCTAGAAGTGAAGATGCTGGCCTCACACTTGGGAGACTGAGAGTTCGATCCTGGGCAGCAGCAGATGTTTCTCTATCAGGGCACAAAGAGAAAATATCTGCTGCTAGGCGTCAGGAAGGGCATCCGGCCAGTAAATGCTCAGCTCCATTCCGTTGCCCTGATTCCACCCCGATACAAGGGACTTACAGGGTCGTAAAAAGTAAAAAAAAATCAGCATACCTATTTTGTTCCCAAGATCAGGGGTCCCCAACCTCGGCAACTTTAAGGCTTGTGGACGACTCCGCAAAGCTGGCTGAGGAATTCTGGGAGTTGAAGTCCACAAGTCTTAAAGTTGCCAAGGTTGAGGACCCCCTGCCCAAGATCCTCCAATCGCAACTCCCTACCACCGCATAGCAACTATTTCTGCAAGAACAACAAGCCATTTTCTTCAAAATAGATTTAATAGGCACTTTGAGATAATTACAAGTCATGGGAAAATCTTAAGGATTTCTTGGGATCTGGAAAAATCTCCCAAGAGCCAACCTGTCTTTGATTCCTGGGTGAGAATTAGAACTTAAAGAAACGGGTTCATCCGTTGCGACAAAAGAATCTCCTCCTGTAAAATGTGCTGAAAATCTTGACTCTGGAGCCCCAGTGAGCCAAGGAGTTCAACTTGCTAAGCCACTTGGCAATGGAGCAACGTGTGCATCTTGTTTAAATTTTTTATAGCTGACAACGTTGTTTCCTAGGCTACAATTTGTCATATTTATATATTGAGAAAGTTGAAAAAGATGGCCAAGTTTTTTCCCCACTTTTAGAGTTTAATGTAAACGTAAAGTACCCATCGCATGCTTTGCAAATCCCCATCCAGTTAACCGTGTCCATGAATGATTAATGCTACATCTATACATAATAGATAATTAAATCATGGGCTGATGGAGTGGAATTTATTAATTGTGAATACACATGTGCTACCGCGATCCAAATTTATTTCTTTTCATTTTATTGGCATATTGCTCAGTCATCTGTGTCTCTCTGCTTTGTCACATTATTCCAGAACCACAACATGCTGTTCAAATTATCTGGACATTTGGTTACACTGTTTATTGGCTGATGGGAGCAATATGTACTCAGCGGGAGGAGTTAGTGTAAATTACTATACAAGGAATGTTAGCTTAGTGCTGTGCTGTCTCGTTAAATCTATGCTAACAAAGCACACTGACTTTTCAGAAAAATAGGAATGGGAATTTTATTGAAGATAGTGAAACTAAAAAGAAAGGGCCTGCAGGAAAACATATGGACGTTTCTCTGCTGAGAATCTGGTGACAGCTACTTTGTCCTTGAAGATTCGTAGATTCTCTTCTGAGACCGGCTAGAGAAAAGTGGATTTCTCCATCACCTTTGGCTTTAAGGCACAGGATCCTGTTCATGTGCAAGAGCTGAAGTGGAAGAGAGTCACATAATGAGTGGAAATGGAAGTTAGAATCTTCTCCAGTCGGAAGATTCCTGAATCTTCCAAAATAACTTCATGGGGCCCACTAGAGAGATGCCTGGTTGAAGTTCTCCAGAACTTAATAATCAGCTGAGTCCTGCAGCATGAACACCACGATCTTGAAAATATCTCCCAATGAGACTGATTATTTTATAAAAGACAAATTTTGCATAAAAGACAGACACAAATTCTTGGTGGCAACAGGTCAGATGTGTAATCGCTTTCTGCAGAGAGCAGAAAGAACGGAAGCACGCCCGTGCAGGTTTTCCATAAGCAGGGATGTCTCTGAACATGAATCGCTTCCTTGATGAGTTCCATGATGCCAGAGAGTTGAACTTCAACTCTCTGACAAACTTTTTCTTTCATAAGCTATCCATTCTGTGAGGCCCTTGGTGCCCTCTGAACTTGGTTGTTTTCTTGCAGATGTTTCATTACCAAACCTAGTTTGGTAATGCAAAGTCTACAAGAAAACAATCAAGCTCAAAGGGCACCAAGGCCCCCCAGAGTTCAGTCCAGGGCTACAAATATTCTTTTCCATTGTGGTATCCATTCTGCGTAGAATCAAAACCAAGGATATTGGTATCCTAAATAAATTCTGAGGTTGGCTGACCATTTTAATTGGTTGCAAGACGGCATTTTTTTTGCTTCTACCTGAAACACTGGCCATGCAAGACCGTGGAGATGGGGGGGGGGCATCATTTGGAACAAAGAGGCCCGAACTGTGGGTCACAAAGTTGCCGTTGCTGCAGAAGCCTGAGGGTGATTAATTGGTAGTTGTCGTGTGGATAGGATAAAAGTTCATGGCAACTGATTACTGTTAGGACTGTGAGTCTAGACCAGGGGTAGTCAACCTTGGCTCTTTTATGACTCGTGGACTTCAATTCCCAGAATTCCTGAGCCAGCTTAGCTGGCTCAGGAATTCTGGGAGTTGAAGTCCACGAGTCATAAAAGAGCCAAGGTTGACTACCCCTGGTCTAGATACTTTTTTTTTTTTTAATGGCAGATCAATCTGTGGAGGTTTTAGCTGATTCACTGACAAAAGCAAATTTGAAACAATGCAATTAAAGGCAGGCATATTAATTTTTAAAAGCTTGTTTTGGCTCTGGGGTGTCATTATAGCAAATAATGAAAAGGCAAACATTAATTAGAGCCAAATAGGGATAGCTTTTATTTATTAAATTGCAAATGTACTTTCCTTTCATTTAAGCTATGTGCATATGACTTGGTATGTATAAATTACTGTGGTTTGAAGTGAGTTGGGCTAGTGCAGGGGGAAAAAATTAGTATATGCAGGATGCTGATGATAATCCCTTCTATTATATCAGGATCCTAAGAGGCCTTTTAGATGTAAGGGTGGGCTGGGACAGGGGTCTTGGCAAACTTGGCCACTTTAAGACTTGTGGACTTCAAATAAATACGCAGGCATTGCGTTCTTGAATAGCCCAATGGAAAGAGAAAAAAATCCTGAGATACAAACCTTGTGAAACATTCTATGTCACACAGTCGCATTTCATAATCTAGATTAAGTTTCCGAATACAAAGCTATAGTTATGTAAATCAGAAGCAGTTTAGATCGTTAGCCGAGATTGATGGGAGAGAGAACGTTTCTATTATGCCTCAAATTATGCTCAGCTCCATGCTTGGAAATTCACGGAAGGAAGGGCAATTTCGATGAACTGTAAAAAGCTCATGAACTGGATACTTGCCATTAATGACTTGCAATAGTGAACAATTTATCCTAAGACTGTTGCAATGGTGCTTCCTACCGTTTTTTTAAAAAATTGCCATTGTTTCTGCTTTGAAAACAAGCCGCTGATCTTTAAGTGGAGGCTGCTTGATGCTAGATCACACATAAACAAGCCAGTTTTAAAAATAAAAATCCTAGAAGGGATAAAGCATGGTTTTTTTTGAGGCGATGAACTGGCTTGCCCCATCCTTCTCTGTCTTAGGCCTAAAGATATTCACCCACGTAGGAGGCTGCGTTGCTATTATCCTTCCCATCTTCTCATTTTTTCTCATCTTCTCATCCTTCCTACTATCTTCTTCTATGGGCATCTTATGATTTATCACTTATTGTTTGTATCTGATGACATGATTGTAATTATGATTTATGATCTATGACCTATCACTTTGAAGTTTGTACATACACTGAGAGCTTATGCACAGGAGACAAATTCCTTGTGAGTCCATTCATACTTGGCCAATAAAAAATTCTATTCTATTCTGTTCTGTGTTCTGTTCTGTTCTGTCTGTACCGTTCCATTCCACATTCTGTTCTGTTCTGTTCTACATTCTGTTCTGTTCTGTCTTCTATTCTATTCTGTTCTGTTCTGTTCTGTTCTGTTCTGTTCTGTTCCATTCTGTTCTGTTCCGTTCCATTCCATTCCATTGTATTCTACTCTACTCTACTCTACTCTACTCTACTCTACTCCTCTTCTGTTCTGTTCTGCATTCTGTTCTATTCTATTCTGCGTACTGTTCTATTCTATCCTACATTCTATTATGTTCTGTTTTGTTCTATTATGTGCTCTATCACTGGAGACTTTCAAAAAAAGATTGGACAGCCATTTGTCTGAAATGGTATCAGGCCCTCCTGCTTGAGCAGGCGGTTGGACTAGACGATCTCCAAGGTTCCTTCCAACTCTGTTATTCTATGTTCTCTAAATAGCATTTTCCCTCTTTTAAGCTTTCAACATTGCGATAGGGCCCACAACTGAACGGAATGTTGTTTTTTATGCCTCTTTCCTAAAACCCATCCATCTAAATGACAGGTTTTTTGTTGGTGCTGTCCAACACAAATATTGTGACTGGAACCGATTCAAGAAAGTCATGGCCTAACATTGATTTTCACTGAAATTGACATTCTGTTAGGTCAGCTTTGTGAATAAAAACATGGATGCCTGGCAGACTGAACAAACTTTATTTGGATAATTTTCCTCTGTGCCGCTAGGCCAGGCCTAATGTTATTTTACTTATATCCACGGCTGTTGAATGAAAGACAAATTCTGGATTCCCAAGGATAACCGAGGAGTGTCTGTGGCTATCATCACATCATTATTTATCGGCATAGATTGGAAAATGAATGAGAAATGGTAGATGCCCCTTCACATGGAAGCAATCTCATGGCTTGGAATCCACGCTGCTCCTTTGGCTGCTCAAACGATCCATTTGGATCATTTCCAGTTCCAGGGTTAATTTCCTCTTTGGACAGCTCTTCACTCCAAGTTTCAAACAGGCGTTGCGTCTTTTATAAGTTTAACTTTCAAGGGTATTTGCAGATGTACCCAAGGAATATTCGACACAACTCTCTTCAATACATTGTGGGCTGTAAGAATAACTGAACCGAGGTGATTCCTAAATCAATGTTTCTCCATCTTGGCCACCTTAAGATGTGCGGACTTCAACTCCCAGAATTCCCCAGCCAGCATGTCCTAAATTATACAAAGCCAGATTCATCCATCTGTTCCTACACAGTCCCCCCCCAAAAAAATTAAAATAAGTGCAGTCATTTGGTAGAATTGAAGTCTTAAATTCTCCATCATGCCCCCATATTTCTCCTCTTTGAACAGATTATTTTCATGAACAAGTCAGGATTGCTCTAAGTGTATATGATTCTTTTTAGCCAGTAAGCAATAATCACTTACATATCATATAAATAGAATTGACAGAAGTATGTAAATACACATGTGTGCTTTCCCCATTATATTCTTCTTTGACTTTGGAAAGAATCATTATGAGAGGATTGTATTTTGAAACTGCGAAGCAGCTTTTCTGTGACATTCCAAAATTCCTCCTGGTTTGTTGAAATTCTTAATATATACATTTTGCAATAATTCAAGACATCTTTTAGTTCAACAGTCACCCCGAGCTGTTTTTATATCCCTGCCACTCATCGGGTAACTGATCTCATAACTTCTGTTCTTGTAAAATGAATGTAAGTTTGCTGTCAAAGTGCAGCTGCGTTTAAAACTTACTTCCCTGAAGAGCATCATCACCAAAAGGACTTTTATTTAGAATTAAGCGAGGCCTTCTTTCATGCTTTTTGGAAGAGATTCTGGATGTGTAAATCACCTGGCATTCCGAAAGTATGTCAGAATAATTCAGCTGCTGTGAAAACTACACTAAGTGAAAAATAAGTGTAGAAAAACTGCTGTTACCTGATAGGGGGGGGGGGAAAAAGAAGAAGTAAAAATGATGGTGCTAGAAAACATTTCTTCCCTGCATTTTCTCGTCTCCAATTTTAAGAGCTGGCCTAACATGAGCCCAATAAATGTCAGGAATTTGGGGCTGTTTTGATGAACTTTGACTGGGTTAGAAGAGGCCCAGAACTTTCTTGAGCTACCAAAAAGAACAGAGGGTGAAGAGGAAGCCTTCTAATCAGCAAGCAGTTGGTCTGATCAGGTCTGGTAAAAAAAAAACACCACCCTCAAAAGTTTAGAGCAGACACATCTGTTTTGGGAGTCCTTGGAGCTCTCTGAGCTGGGTTGTTTCCTTGCAGACGTTTCATTACCCCACTAGGTAACATCATCAGTGTTAGCACTGATTACCTAGCACCGATGATGTCACTTGGTTGGCAAGGAAACGTCGGCAAGGAAACAACCAAGCTCAGAGAGCATGAAGGATCCCACAGTTCAACCCCAGGGTAAAAATATTCTCTTCTGTTTGCTAGTTTCCAGCTGTTTTCAAAGGAAAAGTCCCAAAAGGGAGGGTTACCCTGTCAATTGGCTGGATCTCCTCCCACTTGACACCTTCCCCTTCCAAAATCTTCTTCAGAGGCCTCTGCCATTCCAGCTGACCACTGCAAGTATCCAAAGACTTGTGTCTGCATTCCGTTTGTATCTGGTCCAGCCTTTCCGCTTTTATATTATGTAGGCTTTTATATTATATAGCTTATAAGAAGTCGTGGTGGCGCAGGGGTTAAGAATCCAGTATTGCAGGCTGATTCTGCCCACTGCCAGGAGTTCGATCCTGACCAGCTCAAGGTTGACTCAGCCTTCCATCCTTCCGAGGTCGGTAAAATGAGGACCCAGATTGTTGGGGGACAATAGGCTGACTCTGTAAACCCCTTAGAGAGGGGCCGTAAAGCACAGTAAAGTGGTATATAAGTCTAAGTGCTATTACTAATTCCTTCCTTCCTTCCTTCCTTCCTTCCTTCCTTCCTTCCTTCCTTCCTTCCTTCCTTCCTTCCTTCCTTCCTTCCTTCCTTCCTTCCTTCCTTCCTTCCTTCCTTCCTTCCTTAAATGGTAAAGGTCCAGATAAAGAGGTCTTTATGAAAGAGGTATAAAACTGTTTCAGTTCAGAGTGAGATGGTTAAGGAAGGGGATTGGCTACCAGACGTGATCTGGAGAAGACAGAATTACTGAACTGTTATTTGTTTGGCCTTCTCCCATAAGAAAAATCACATTAAACCAGCAAAAATACCAGAAATTTCATTAAAAAAAGGCTTGCACCTACGACCAATGAAGAGATGGTTATACAGAACACATCCTTCAACTTGAAATATCCAGGATTAAGTGAATATAATCCCATGACGTTGATATAAACTGAAATTCTTGACATTATTATTGGATTCTGCACATTTATTCCTTGAGAATTCTTGGAGTAAATGTGAAAACCAGAAGATGGGGGATGAGGCTATTTGTCCAGAAAGTGGAAAAAAAGATCTGAGAAATTGGTCGTCCCAAACTGATAACAGCAAAATTCTAGAGCAGATTATTAAATTATCTGTTCATGAGTAGTTGAAGAAGGATGATTAATAATTCAGAGCTAGCATGTTTTCCTTGAAGTGATTCCACCTCTTTCTTTGGTTGAGATATTGCTTGGGGGAAGCCGTTGACAATAATTTGATCTCACTAATGCATTTACCAAAGTCTCCCTTGATATTCCTATCTGCAAGTTGATAAATTTATAATATTTCCAGTCTGTGGATCCACCTCTGGTTGAAAATGGTCCAGTAGATGTCAACACGAGGAGAAGTGCAAAAATAGTCTTGTAGATCCTTCTAGCTTACTAGGCTTTATGCTGTTTGACATTTTCATAAGTTGCTAGGATGAAATTATACAGTTAAATCTGTCACGCTTGCACATGACATGAAGCTGGAAGGGAGAGTTAACACTGTAGCAGGAAGAATCAAGATCGATCAAACTCTTGACAGGCTGCAACGCTGGTATCCAAAATTCCCCAAATCCAACCCTGTGAGATTTTGCATTTTGGAACAGCCAGAGGAAGGAAAGGAACTGACTGCCTTAATTGATTGCGAACTGAACGCATTCCAGAGAGTGACAGATTTTGCCAAAAGGATGACATGGGTGAAATAAGTTCTGGCATTTCCATGACGACTTTGTCACGCAGGGGCCATCATTTGTTCTCCTGCAGAAGCCCATACATCCAGCAGATACTAAATCATTTATCCAAAGAAAAGGAGCATTAAGATCACAGAAAGAAACACAACTGTGTCCGTTCCTGAATGGAGTTGTACCCTGAACGAACTCAGTTGTGTTTCTTTCTGGGATTTTAATACTTGTTCCTTATGCAGACGTTGACTTTTTACTGAATGAACATGTTTGGTTAATTCAAATAGGAGCAAAGTAGGAAGTGATGCTTCGCCCAACATAGTATCTCCCATCTTTTTCCCCTTGAAGATGGGTGGACTGCAGGGTTGAGAAATACTGAACGTCAGACCTGCTTACAAGTGAGGCATCCAGCAAAAAATAAGAGTTCTTTGAACCAAAGACACTAATCTTTCTCTTGCACCTTTCTTTTCTACAGAAGATAAAGGTCTTGACTTGCGGCCATGACACACGAAAGGAGGCCCCGTCACAGTCTTAAATTGGTGTTTCTTTCCTCCTGCTTCTCTGGCCGTTGAAACAGACATACCTAGTTCCTTTAACCATTCACAGGCAGAATAGGTCGACTCCCTCCTCTCCGTGGCAGCCCCTCAAATATTAGAAAATTCATGTCACCCCTACTCCTTTCCTTCTTTAGACTAGACATTCTCAGTTCCCACAACCTTTCATTGTCCTCTTTAGCTTCTAGTCCCCTAATCCTCTTTGTTGCTCTTCTCTGCACCCTTTCTAGGGTCTCAGCATCTTTCTTGAATCGTGGTGACTAGAACTGCATGCCGCATTCCAAGGGGGCCCCCACCAGTTCAGCATGAAGCAGTACAATCACTTCTCACGATCTTGATGCTGTCTTTCTGTCTATCGATGGCATCACAGACCAGATCGTAGTTGTCTCAAAGGCAACTGGACTGTGTTTTTTCCAGTCACAACTGATGAAGCTTCTTGGATGAGAAGCAAAACAACTCCTCCTCCTCCTCCTCCTCCTCCTCCTCCTCTTCTTCTTCTTCTTCTTCTTCTTCTTCTTCTTCTTCTTCTTCTTCTTCTTCTTCTTCTTCTTCTTCTTCTTCTTCTTCTTCTTCTTCTTCTTCTCCTTCTCCTTCTCCTCCTTCTCCTCCTCCTCCTCCTCCTCCTCCTCCTCCTCCTTCTTCTTCTTCTCCTTCTCCTTCTCCTCCTTCTCCTCCTCCTCCTCCTCCTCCTCCTCCTCCTCCTCCTCCTCCTTCCTCCTCCTCCTCTTCCTCTTCCTCTTCCTCTTTTTCTCTTCTTTCTTCTAAAAAAACAGTCCAGTTGCTTTTTCGGAAAACACCACCCAATTTTTGAGATGCTGACCTTCTGTTGATGCAGCCCAGGACTGCATTGGCTTTCTTGGCAGCTGTAGCACTACGCTGGCTCACACTTAAGTAGTGGCCCACCAGGACACCCAGATCCCTCTCACCGTTGCTACTGTTGAGCCAGGTACTGCCTATTCTATACCTGCGCATTCAGTTTTTCCTGCCTGGGTGCAGGACTGAGCTCAGATCAGTCATAAAGCAAGGGTAGACCTGAGCAGCTTTAGATCTGCCATAGTTAGCGGCAACCCAGGTCAAGGTTTCTCTGGGATATTCTGAAACAATTCTTCACCTCCTTTACGCTGGGTTCTCCTCCCCCTCTCTAATAATGAGACAGAATTTTACCCAGAGGCCAACATTGTTTAATTCATTGCTTCTCGGAATTCCATCCACTTTATGCCTGGATTTCCTTAAGGAAGATCCCCAGAGGTTATTCTCCATCCCTTTGTCCTTCAGAGGTAGAGACGATTCTTCTGCTCCTTTGTGTTTCTAGATACTTGTCTGCAGAAACAGCATCCTACCCACGTAGGAGAGGAATTGGGCTTGCATCAATATAATAACCACCATCTTGTCCATTCTGATTCCTACTTTGTGGATGTTGATGACGGATGTTTCTTGCAGTGTTCAATGGTTTGAAATGCTGGCTTGATTTATTGTCAGCTACTGTCAGGATATCTGTGGGAGGAATCTACTTTTAAAATGCTAAAAATAATAACAAACTTAATATCTTTTTTTCCTCCTATTTCTTTAAAAAGGAAAGAGGAACTGTCAAAATGGGGTTCTATTAAGGCTTCCTAAATGTGGACTTTCAATCAGAGTCCTGAATTGATAAATCATTTCTAGGAAACCGGAGGTGAGGTGACTGAATAAGCCTTAACTGCAACAAAATGTTAACTATCTGGGGTTATATTTATCTTTATTTGTACATGGATGACACCTAGATTCTCAAGATCATAAGGATGTTGTATGTGTTTCTGTATTCCTCTATAAATTTCTTACAGCTGTTCCCTGTAATTTCCCAAAATTGATTATTCCCTTCACTGATTAGCTACTTTCCACCCTTCACATCTGTCTCTGTAAGTTGCAGGAAAGATTGTATTTCAGTGGGAGAAGAGATCATTATAAACCTACAGGGAGATTTATTTATTCACTGTAAATTAGCAGTTCTTCTGAATTTTGGTCTTCAGTCAAGTTCTTGGAGCTAACATCTGAAATATAGTGAATATTGGCTGCCATATATGATGGTTGACAGTCTCGGATGCATTTTGTGAGTGATTGAAATATTCTCTCCAAGTTTCCAGAGATATACAGCATGTGTGAATCTTAACTGTTACATTTTATCTGCCTATCAACATTCACAAGAATATTTTGGCGTTTTTTTGTGGGACATTGAACAGAAATGAACAGCTAATATTGGTTATTATAGATTAATTTCCCTGTTCTTTTATATTCTTCAATTAAATCAGTTTTGCAGTTTCTTTTAGTAGTTCTAAAACCTGAAATCAGGTAGTTGTACTCTGAATAAATCTCTAAGTTAATTAGAGATTACTGTTTCTTATTTTAAATTTACTTGCAAAGTTTGTATCCTGTTCACTCCCATAAACTCCGGATGGTTAATCTTAAAAAATCTTAAAAGTAAAATAAAAGCCAATAATTTAGTATATCAAGAATAAACAATAATAACCTTAATTTGGCAGTGTTGGGCTTCAGGTTTTATTGACCATGAAGCTCAACATTGTCCAACAAATACTAGCCGTGAAAGCCTGCACCAGGGGTCTTCAAACTTGGCCCTTTTATGACTTGTGGACTTCAGCTCCCAGAATTCCTCAGCCAGGCACGGAATTCTGGGAGTTGAAGTCCACAAGTCATTAAAGGGCCAAGTTTGAAGACCCCTGGCCTACACCAACCATGCTGGCTGAAGAATTCTGGGAGTTGAAGTCCACAAGTCATAAAAGGGCCAAGTTTGGAGACCCCGGCCTACACCAATAACATTAATATTAATATTAAGATTGTTGAGGGTTAAGAAATGGTCCTCTGCCAGAATGGTCTCAGGCCTCCCATATTCTACAGAAAAGCCAAAGGTTTTCCAAAATTCATTCATTTATTAAAAATAGTTATGTAATGTCCAAGCAACACAGGTTCTGAGCAGCAAGCAGCTATCTCAAAATTCGATCAGAAACAATCCATTGCAGTCTTTAAGTAATGGCTACGTCTTTGAATAGGTCTAGAGACTTCAGAACTGGGATCATCCTAGATTGGTGAAGTTTCCCTCTTCCACACCTTCCATGACTGAGTGCCGTGTGGGATAAAAGAAAAGAAATGAACAAAACTTCCTTCCTAGCTTTTGAGGACCTACAGATGTATAGAGTATGGCCTGTTTGCAAAAATTACTTCATCTTTTGGTGCTTGGAGGAAAACTACATGGTCAATGTGAACGTGGATTGGTCTGAGGCTATCTGAAGTTAGTAGCTGTGGTTTATGTACTTTGGCATTGTTGTGTTGTGTAGGCTGTGAAGAAAAGGGGGGGGGGAACCATCCAAATATACAAGACAAGAAGCTTTGTAACATTCGCTTTCTTTTCTTCTTTGTGCACAAAAGCATTCACACCTCTTTCTCTCTATTTCCAATTCTCTGTCATCGTTGTCATAGCTCTGTCAAAGCTTGTCACCAAGTTTTAAAATAAAAGGCTTTTCAGAGGCGATGGCATGCGACCCACAGCCTTCTGCAAACCCCAGATAATTAGAGAGGATGACCCACATCCAGGGTAAGCACTGAATTAGCAAATTTAAAAAGTGCTGCATCCAGATGTTTTTGCCCGTTTCGGTGGCATTTTTGACATGGAGTCAGATACAAAGGGAAACAACGATTAAATCACCCAGTCAACAGGCCAGCACTCAGTTGATCTGTAGCACAATTATTGATCCTCAAGATATAGAGGAAACATCTTTGGAGGGGGGACAGGGGTAATTTCAGATTGAGTGCTGTACAGGACGGTGACAGCTAACCAGCTTATGTAATGTAAAATGTAAGATGTAATGTAATGATGAGAATGACTCAGCAGGGTTTGTGTCTCTTTAAGAGCATTTGTATAAAGAGAAGGCTCTGCTGATGTGTTCTTTCTCTTCTGCATCCTGCTGTAATTGTAGTTTGTTGGATCCTGCTGTATTAGCATGCGTATGTATATTGTTCCTGGTGTATGATATTGTAGATAGTGTAAGAGAAACCACCATTTAATACAAACCACTGTTTGCCTTTGTTCTTGGCATTTCCTTCCTTCCTTCCTTCCCCTCCCTCCCTCCCTCCCTCCCTCCCTCCCTCCTTCCTTCCTTCCTTCCTTCCTTCCTTCCTTCCTTCCTTCCTTCCTTCCTTCCTGTGTTGGGACCAGGACATGAACCTGCAATCCGTTGTGCCTGATTGCTATAGGACAAGTGTACAGAGTGGGCTGAATAAATGCTGTGAAAATGTTGCAGTCACCAAATGGCTATAGATGTCCTATTTCCAGACACTCAGCATTATATATTAGACAGCAGCTCTGCTTGAACAGTAAAAGAACACGTCACCATATATCCCTGTCAGATTAAAAAACTAATTTGAAAAGATTAATGTATTCTATTCCTGTTAGCCCGAATCAGATACCGCTGTGCCCATAGCCGCACAGCCTCCTGATTATTGAATTTTTATGGCCTTGTAATTAATTGCAGATTCCCTGTTTTGTTCTATTTCTTTTTCTCTGACATTTTAATTTCAACAAAAAGCAGCGGTCTCTATGCAGCCTCTCTCCAGAGATCGTAATGGCCTATAAAACAAAATGACTTATAGATATGGCACCCACTTCAGCTGGCGAGCCGGTCTTCGAAAACCTTGCTGATCAGGCAGAATTTAATCCTCTCCGTCCTCTGCTGTACTTATTCCTCGCCCATTAAATTGCATCTCGGCTGCCTTGACTAACAAACGGATGTGACGGAGGGCCTCTCTCTCTCGCAGTACATTACTGTGGCTACGTGTGCATTTTGGACCCTTAAAATCCAGTCCATTTTATCTAATTGGCAGTGAACAAACCCCTGTATGAATCCACCTATCAGAGCCTCCCTCCTGACGGATCACTCGACGAATGGAAAGTATCGTTGCCAGAAAGTAGAGCTACTCTGTGTTATTGGAAGTAGTTGGAAAGAAAGGATGCAGGACTTACAACAGTTCATTTAATGACTGTTCAAAGTTACAACGGCACTGGAAAAAGTGACTAGAATAGAATAGAGCTGGAAGGGACCTTGGAGGTCTTCTAGTCCAGCCCTCCTCTCAAATAGGAGAACCTATACCATCTCAGACAAGTGACTGTCTAGCCTCTTCTTAAAAATCTCCAGTGATGGAGCACCCACTTTTTCTGGTAGCAAGCTGTTCCACTGGTTGATTGTCCTCACTGTCAGGAAGTTTCTCCTTAGTTCCAGGTTGCTTCTCTCTTTGATCAGTTTCCAGCCATTGTTTCTTGTCCTGCCCTCTGGTGCTTTGGTGAATAACGTGACCCCCTCCGCCTTGCGGCAGCCCCTCAGATACTGAAGCACTGCTATCATATCTCCCCTGTTTCTTCTTTTCTTTAGACTAGCCAAACCCAAGTCCCACAGCCGTTCTTCGTATGTTTCAGTCTCCAGGCCTTTGATCATCTTAGTTGCTCTTTTCTGAACTTTTTCCAAACTCTCAACATCTTTTTTGTGATACGGTGGCCAAAATTGGCTGCACTATTCTAGGTGCGGTCTCACTAGGGGTTTATATGACTGTTTTTTTTAATGAACGTTTTCCCCACTTACGACCATTGCAGCATCCCTGTGGTCACATGATCAAAATTCAGATGCTTGGCAACTGACTCACGTTTATGACCGTTGCGGGGTCCCGGCATCACGTGACCCCCCTTTGCAATCTCCTGACAAGGAAAGTCAATGGGGAGACCGAATTTGCTTAACAATGGTGCGACTGGTCTGATTTGGAAGCATCTGCCGAGAGTCTGACTTTTTTCCCATTCCTAAATCTAGTGATCTGTTGGATACCATGTAAAAAAAAAGAATGAATGAATGAATGAAAAGAAAGAAAAAGAAAGGAAGGAAGAAAAGAAAGAAAAAAAAGAAAGAAAGAAAGAGAGAGAAAGAAAGAAAGAAAGAAAGAGAAAGAAAGAAAGAAAGAAAGAAAGAAAGAAAGAAAGAAAGAAAGAAAGAAAGAAAGAAAGAAAGAAAGACTCTGTTAATAGTCTGGAGAGACCATGTTATTGTCCCTTCAGCCTCCATCCATTTCTGGGCAGGATTTATGTTACAGATAGAAGAAACTCTCTATCTGAAAAGCAGTTTGATATGAAGTGGGGATTCATGCAGCATGCAAATTATACTGCATGACTTAGATGAGGAATGAGTGCAAAGGAAAAGGAGGAAATTATAAAGCAAATTCTTTAGTTGTTGCAGTGAATAATGCATGAATAAACCACAGGCAGAAATGTGTTCGAATACATCAAATAATTTCATATATCAAGTACATTTCTAAAAATCAAAGTTATGGAGAATCGTGTCCTAATTTTTTTTTCTATATCGGATAAATTATTAACGAAGTATTTAATGTAATTTTAGCAGAGCAAAGCTAATTGGCGCATGGAAAAACCCGCTTTACATTTCTGCAAAAACGAGGACTTTGAATTAGGCTCGCTGATGGTTTGGTATTTGCTGGAGAGCAAATACAAAGAAATCCCTGCAAATTTTGCTAACGTTACTTGCTAAGTTTCAGACTAAATATTCTGATGCAGAAGAGAAAAAAAAAACATGTAAGTCTTAAGAGTTATTTCTGACCAGAAGAATGAAAGCCATGAAGATACAGGTGCAACGGAGAACCTAAATATTCCTTCTTCGGGAAATGTTTCTGCATCTTTGCAAAGATTTTAAGATGACTTGCACTGCCTCTAAGAGGCCCATCAGCTACAACAGGAGTGCTACTATCTTGAATCACAATATTTTGATCTACGTTGGTCTATACATTGAGTCAGATATAGGCCATTGTCAACATTTGTAACAAAAACCTGACTCTGAATGTCCTTATTCCGTAACTGCTACTCTGGTTAATGTTGACTTTATTCCTTTTGGGGATATTTTGGGTTATAATTCCCTCTTTTATGACTTTTTAGAATTTTTTTAGAATTCTTTATTGGCCAAGCGTAATTGGACACAGAAGGAATTTGTCTCTGGTGCAGAAGCTCTCAGTGTACATGCAAGTAACAAGTGATAAATCATGATCATAATCATAAAAATAACAATCATCATAATCATAAGATGCAATGTTCAGTTTTGACATACTGACTAGAGGAGCTGTAGTGAAAAAGATAGGAAGCGGATTACATAAGAAAAGCTATCCCAGACTCTATGTCAGCGTTTCTCATGCTGGCTGGGGACTTCTGGGAGCTGAAGTCCACCCATCTTAAAGTTGCCAAAGTTGACAAACACTGCTCTATTCTATTAGCAGAGTACTTCAGCGGGATTTTACTTTATTTGTGTAATATCTTAGAATTCAGGAGATGTCATCAGTTTTGTTTGCACTTTCCCAACTTTGAGAAGTAGCTCCCATGATTGAAAGCTTTGGTTCACACTTTCCCAGCTGCACAACAAATGGCTAAAAGAGGACCAGGGGTTTTAAAGTCCGCGGGAATGAGGAGTGAAGCTGAGGCTTCACCGACTTTCCAGCCTAAGAGTCAGTTGATCTGACCAAGAAGAGATTGGACAGCCATCCAGTCTGGTAGGATAGAGTGTCTCCTGCTCGAGCAGGAAATTGGACTAGAAGATTGCCAAGGTTCCTTCCAACTCTGTGATTCTGTTAGGCAAACAACAGCTCTCCCAGCCTCTAAAATACAGTTGCAGTAAACTGCCAAGCCTTGATACACCTAGAACCCTGATCCACTCATGTGTATTGACGCCCTGTAAGCAACCAAATGGTTAATTGACTAAGCCAGCCATGGAGAACGGAAGGCAACCTATAGGGAAAGATATCACAATGGCCTCTCAAACTGAGTACTGTTTTCCATGGAACTCTTGAGTGAAAATGAATCTTTCAACCCTTTTTAAAAGAAGTGAATATTCAGCTCAATTTTACATGGATGTTATGTTCTTTGAATACCCACATCTGGAGAGTTAATGTATGTTGGCAAACTTGCAATGTATTAAATGATTAGTGAGTTCAATATAAACACACAATTTAACTTACTGTGTATAATTTAATCTCCATGATAAACGGTGCATGTCAACCAGCTGAAAGGTCCTTTCAGAGAAAGACACCAGAAGGCAGAGAAGATGGAAAAACGATTCTGCCCCAGTGGCAAATTCACCTCAAAAATGTACTTAGGCATTAATAATTTATTTCAATGGCTTTTGGTAGGCAGCTTAAAATGTTGCATCTATATTTTATCACTTCTGTGGCACTAAAAGCCTCACATCAATTGGCTGAGCTGCTATGATGTCATGGAATGGACATGGAGGAAGTCTACTAAGAACAGTATATCTTCTGCTGAGGAAAGAAAAAGTGTAGACTAGGTAGCGTTGCAGTCCTTAGAGGCAATGAACATGTGGACAGAAGACAACGTCGCTGCTAAGCATATGCTCAGAGAACCACAGGTATAAATTCTTTTATGTTCTTATAGAGGTAGAACATCAACAACCAAAATAACTTTGCAAGATTAGGTTTGGTGAATTAGAGTAGGTAAGATTAGTCCACATGATTGCATCCTGACTTCAGCATGTGAGGATAGGTGCATGAATCACTTCTATCAAGAAAAGTTAATACAAATGGATAACATGGCAGCAGGAACAAAATTCCACTCCACTCCTATTCTATTCTATTCTATTCTATTCTATTCTATTCTATTCTACTCTACTCTACTCTACTCTACTCTACTCTACTCTACTCTACTCTACTCCATATTCTATTCCATATTCCATTCTATTCTATTCCATATTCTATTCATTCCATATTCTATTCTATTCTATTCTATTCTATTCTATTCTATTCTATTCTATTCTACTCTACTCTACTCTACTCTACTCTACTCTACTCTACTCTACTCTACTCTACTCTATTCCATATTCTATTCCATATTCCATTCTATTCTATTCCATATTCTATTCATTCCATATTCTATTCTATTCTATTCTATTCTATTCTATTCTATTCTACTCTACTCTACTCTACTCTACTCTACTCTACTCTACTCTACTCTACTCTACTCTACTCTACTCTACTCTATTCCATATTCTATTCCATATTCCATTCTATTCTATTCCATATTCTATTCCATTCCATATTCTATTCTGTTTTGTTTTGTTCTATTCTATTCTATTCTATTCTATTCTATTCTATTCTATTCTATTCTATTCTATTCTATTCTCCATTCCGTTCTTATTCCAATAAACCTCTGACAAGTCAATCAAATGATAAATGATAATGACAGGCATCTTCTTGAAGCAGGCCTGTATAACTTAGAAAAAAGAAAGGCCTGAGATTGGATCACTTCTCCATATTTAAATAGTTCTGCCCTTTTGTAAAAGCACCAAATTATTTCTCCAAACATAACCTTGGATTCCTCCATTCCTGCTTCATTGCATTCTTGTCCTGAGGCGACGAATATTTCGAACGTTTTGTTGGATTTTCCACAGACCAGGTTTCCTTGAACAGATTTAAGAAAGGAAGACCATCGGCTGGTTTGATCCATTGCTTTATCTGAGAATTATGGGAACGAGAAGACCCACCTTCTCCCATCCAGGAGAAGACTCGGGCAAGCAGGTCAAAAACAGGGGACTGGCGATTATCTCACTGGGAATAGCATTCTGTGTACTTAAAGCTGTGTGAATAGAAATCATATTCCTTTGGGGAAACGGCTCGCTCTGAACTTTCAGCTAAACCATGCACCTGAATTGCCATATTAAAATAATGTTGCACAAGGGTTCCATAGATTTAAGACCTCTCCGGTCAGGAATGAAACCCAGGAGGAAATGGGTAAATACTGGTAATTCCAGGACAAGTACAATATTTAAATGGAAATCCGGTTGTGTGCTTCTTGTTTGCTTTTCTAACGATAGCACCATCATTCACTAGAGTTGGCTTCACCGGTGCTTTGCCATTCAGGGGCCTTAGGAATGTGCGTGCGTTCTACCGACATTGGCTTATGAGCTTATTAAGCTGGCAGGCCCACTCGGTTAGAATGAATGCCTTGGACTGGAATTGCGAGGCTGTAATCAGTGGTGGGATTCAAATAGGTGAACAACCAGTTCTCTGTGTGGATACCACTTCCAGAAGTCCATTCTGGGCTTGGGCAACAAAAAATTAGCTACCGGTTTTGCCGAAGTGGCGCGAACTGGCTGAATCCCACCACTGGCTGAATTCCTTTCAGCTGCTAAGAAATGAGGCGGCAGGTGCTAATCTGAAGTGTTCATTCCTCTCTGAATTTCTCAATCATTTGCCCCCTTTGAATCTGGAATTGGGTAAATTCCAAACGGTGAGAACAATTAATCGGTGGAGTGGCTTGCCTCTGGAAATTATGGGTGCTTCATCATCACTGGAGGTTTTTAAGAAAAGACTGGACAGCCACTGGCCTGGAATGGTCTAGGCCTCCTGCTTGAACAGGGGGTTGGACTAGAAGACCTCCAAGGTCCCTTCTGACTCTGTTATTCTGTATTCTATTCTGTATTCTCAATATTTTTTTTTCTTTCCTACCTCAAACAAGAGTACTAAATTACCTTATATATGACATGGCATATCTCTTTCACCTTTTTTCAGGTGAAGTCATAGATTCCGTAGATTGTGTTGTAATTAATCAGTTTATCAAAATGTTGATAGTTTAGGAGACACACTTCTTTCCTAGCAAAAATATAATTATATCTAATCATTTCCAGGAACATAATAGGTATAAACAACATGCGAATTGGAGAAATGTTGAAACGAAATAAGGCACTTGAGGTCCATACGGGAAAACTGTATGAGCAAACATTCTCTAAAGACTAAATAAATAAAGAAGTCATGTTGAAGTCTTGGGGGTTGCCAGCTTCTTATTTCGGACACCAGAAGCCAAGAATTCACTGGTAACACAAGCCAGAAGAGCCTTGCCATCAACAGTAGGAAGAAGCTTCAGAAGCAGCACCGGAAATGACCTTAAGCAGCGTTTCTCAACCTTGAAGACACCTCGACTTCAACTCCCAGAATTCCCTAGCCATCCCTGCTGGCTGGGGAATTCTAGGAGTTGGAAGTCCAGACATCTTCAAGTGGCCAAGGTTGAGAAACCTTGACCTTGAGAACTGTGGTCATTCGGGATAATATACAACTCAGAGGAAATGATCCAATGGGGTGGTTAGGTTTTACTAAAAATAAATCAATTCCCATGTATGTTCAATCAAGGATTCCCTAACCATCTTTCCTACCCCCCATTCCCAGATGTGTTTTGATGTGTCACTTCTTGATGGAGAACCGTGCATCATGACCATCGGTGGCTGTGCTTGGTACCATAAGCACAGATGTTGAAGGGAAGAAGCCACTCTCTAGAGCAGGGGTCCTCAACCTTGGCAACTTTAAGACTTGTGGACTCTAGTGCAGGGGTGGGCAGCTATGGCCCCTTTGTGACCTATGGACTTCAACTCCCAGAATTCCTGAGCCGGCAAGGGAGGAATTCTGAGAGCTGAAGTCCACAGGTCCACAATTCATAATTGGGTGATGTGTCTCAGCTCATCTTTTCACCCTTTGGAATTCTCTTTCAAATGCAAAGGGGATTAAACCGAAATCTTGTTAAAATGACCCCTTTTCCACTCTGAGTCTGAATGGAAGCTCTATTTATTTCCCTGCCCTCCAACATTTTGAGATACATGTCACGCTTCTGCGGTCTGGAGAGGGTGTCGGACCCCGGGGCTTCTGTGGAAATTATGTTTATAATGCGAGATCTCCGTCTGCTCTTGGTTGCTGTAAGCAGTGCGGTGTCCTCGCTCGTACGTTTTCCTCTGACAAAAATGGATGCCTTACTTAAGCCGTTGCAGCTCTGCGCCTCATTTGTTACAATAAACTATACAATCTTCGCTAGAAGGCGGGAGAGACCCTGAAGTCGCAAATATACATCTTCCTGGTCTAACTCAATTCAAAGCAGCCACAAGGCCCGGTAAAGTATGGCTTAATTTATACTGTAATGTTTAACATTGATTCTGTGTGCGAAAATGAAGCCCAGCACATTCAAAGAACCACATCATTAAGGTTTAATAATTTAGGCCTAGTTAATGCAATAATGAATTTACTGACACTGAAAAGTGCAGTCTTAGTAGTTGTGTTTCTAGAAATACTTAGTCTCCGGCTTGGCACTCAAGACAGAAAATGTTTATTAGGAAATTGGTTTTTGTAATTTCCCCATCCCTTCTCTGTGTGCATGCACACACACTGAGCGAGCCCCCTCCCCTTTCACAGGGCCATTCCTTACGTGCATTTGTCGCTCCTGTTGTGCAACGTCTTTCAGGGATTTTGTTGCCCTTGCGCTCACCGGTCCATCATGGGACGGGAGCCCAGAGTCCTGCTTGTACAGAAACCAGCTGGAACCATCTGTCTCGGGTGATCACCCACGCTGTTCATTGGGCATTGAACTGTCATGCTGGGCAGTGGAGGAGATCCCGATTGCCAAGGGTGATTGTTGATCCCCTGTTCGTCTCATACAGAGTGGTAGCACCTAGATGAGCTTGTCAAGACTCGGACATTAAGTAGAAACTACTAAAACCATTTTAGAAATGTTTCTCCTCCTTCTCCTTCTCTATCTCCTCCTCCTCTTCCTCCTTCTCCTTCTCTCCTCCTCCTTCTCCATCTTCTCCATCTCCTCCTCCTCCATCTCCTCCTCCTCCATCTTCTCCTTCTCCATTCTCTCCTTCTATTCTGTTCTGTTCTATCTCCAAGGTTCCTTCCAACTTTGTTATTCAAAATAAATAAATACATTCAAAGGCCCTCAAAACCTTCGTGACTAGAAAGATCCCAAGAGTGGCAGAGATGCATCCGTGTACTTAGAGGAACCACGATCCCTTCACACCGCTCTTAACGTCTGTTTCCAGACTTTCTCCAGAAAATAGCGTGGTTGTGACCTTGGTGCTGCCGAATGCCATCCCACAATAGAGTGGCCAACGTGTTGCACCAAAGAAGTTTTCTTTCTTCTTTTTTACAACTGGCAGCTGTCCGCTCTCTCCTTAAATGCCCAGCTTGGGAGGCATTTCTGGAACCCACCTCCCTGCCATGCTCAATTTCAAAAGCCCGGGTGATTAATTTATTTCCCGTACATCTTATGTCTGATATCGCCTTATGCGATAGACCCACCACGACCGAGGCGAAACGGCAAATTCATCCTAATGCCATAAAAAGGCGTAATTGGTGACACGGCCACGGGGAGCCATTGATCTCCGCTTTCCATTTGCTCCTGAACGTTTCCACTTCAGTGAATTACAGAAATGGGTCTAGGGGGATCCTGCCCTCTGCCTGCTCAGATGGTGCAAACTGGCAGGTCCTGGGTTTTGCTGGTGACAGACAGCCCTTCTGTCTGTCGAGTGACATCTCCTGCCTATCCTTCCTCAAAAAACATTTCAGGCTGTTTAAAGAGAGACACCGATGCCCCCCAAAACCGCCTCTTGGAGATTGTGAGTTTTCAACAATCTTGGCTATTCCTTTGTTTGACAATCAATCCTACACTGGGGGGAAATTGGGTGCAAGCTTGCCCTACATAGTCCCTCCTCCCTCGCAAAAGACCTCTGGGTTTCTCCAAAGCCCGGCTGCTATCTTGCCTGCCACAAAGGGCTGAATAAACCATAGTAGAACAGAAGCTAATCGGAACTGCTCCAGTTACCCAGTTCTGGGAAAGAGAGAAATCCGATCCTTGATAAAGTTCCACATTAAAAAAAGGTGTTTGCATATTAACCTTCTTACATATATCTTGGTCGCCTTTTCATACATGAGATTGTTAGACAGCAGTGGATAAAAAATGGCAACATGGAGAAATACAATGAAAACTAGGTTCCTGGAAAATGAGACCATGAGGTGATCTCCACCCCCACCCCCCGAATACTACTGGCAGTTGATGCTCCAGTCCTGTTTAGTCTAGTCTAGTCTGCTCTGGTCTAGTCTGCTGTGGTCCTGTCCTGTCCTGTCTAGTCCAATCTAATCTGGTCTGGTCTGGTCCTGTCCAGACCGGTCTGGTCCTGTCCGGTCTGGTCCGGTCTGGTCTGGTCTGGTC
>NW_015387370.1:101988-122683 GCF_001527695.2 Protobothrops mucrosquamatus | reverse complement strand
TCTCTCTCTCTCTCTCTCTCTCTCTCCTCATTGTTCACAATGCCTTCTAAAAGTAATTTGATTAGATAAGGCTGGAGACCCCTGGAAAGTGCTTTATGGTTTGTTATATTTGATTCAGTTTCCTGAATCAAAAGTTGGAGTAAAACCTCTAAGTGGCCAAATGAGATAAATACCCTAATAATTTCCCCTGCTTCTCATCCTGAAATAAGTAGAACAGCCCACTTTCCCCCACGTTGGGCCCATGCAACGGTTCATTATTGAGCATAATTATTCCCTAATTATCCCTTGACCACACCACAGTGGTGCTGTCACATCCCAAAGGACCCCTCCTATGAACATTTTGTGCAGTCTGAACGGGTGTGCTGGGAGGAAAACAACCTCCCTCCTTTTTTTAAAAAACAAAACAAAACTCAGAGCATATGTGTGACATTGTACTTAAATGGATTGAATTCCAAAGAGCAACATGTTTCCCTTCTAACGATAATTATTCTTCTCCGCAAAAAAAGGCCCTTTGATATGGAAAGCACGAAGAGCCCCAGGACCCCTGAATGCCTTGTTGCCGTATCAGGCTTCATGGATGCCCCATCACCTGCCCTTCGCCTAATCCCTCAATTAATTATCCTCATTCATCACAGGAACCACTTTTAACATCCATTAGCATCAGATGCCACTCAGGCATGCTCGCAAGCATATCAGTGTGCCAGCAACCCGGTGGAGAAGGTTTACATTAGCTATAAATTATCTTCTTGACCAGTTGCTTCTCCTTCCTGGCTGGTTGAGTTGTCTTATTTTTGTCTCTTGCAGCCCTGAGTTTGGGAAACAAGATACGGCCCAAGGCAGGCGCTTTGGCCTTTTCGCCCCAGCATGGGCCAGCTGGCATCTGAAGGTGGATTGCGAAGTAGGTTGCCCACCCGACAACTTTCACCGAGAGTCTTCATCACACTCTATACTTCAGTGTGTAGAGTGTTTGCTTTTCAGTGGATGAAGTAACACCTGAGCAAACTCTTGGACTGCTTTGTTTTTTGAACTGATCTTGTGCCATTATTTATAGCACCAATCTGCTCTCTCTCTGTCTCTCTCTGTCTCTCTGTCTCTGTCTGTCTGTCTGTCTGTCTGTCTGTCTGTCTGTCTGTCTGTCTCTCTCTCTCTCTCTCTCTCTCTCTCTCTCTCTCTCTCTCTCTCTCTCTCTCATGTGTGTGTGTGTGTATGTCCTATCCCCAGATTATTCTATGTCCCATGCATTACTTGAGTGTTTCTTGCCATAATTTTGTGTCTTCTCACCAAGTTAAAATTTGCAGTTGAATGTATAACTCTTGTTGAAAATTTCCTTCCTTCCTTCCTTCCTTCCTTCCTTCCTTCCTTCCTTCCTTCCTTCCTTCCTTCCTTCCTTCCTTCCTTCCTTCCTTCCTTCCTTCCCTCCTTCCTTCCTTCCTTCCTCCCTCCCTCCCTCCCTCCCTTCCTTCCTTCCTCCCTTCCTTCCTTCTCAGTAAATGTACAGTACATGGTACAGTCCAAACTCTTTCTAGCAGAACTCTGCAGTTTGATGAGCTGCGGGTTTTCTCCTACTATAAGTCCGGCCGCCAATCGCTTCCCTGCTTGTTTTGACAGATCTCACCTTTATGCCTTGCTTGGTTCATCCTGCCCCCCCTCTCCTTCTGCCCAAACCCACACCTGTTTTCTCAGCCTCCCCGAAGAACCATTAGTTATGCCTCCAACTGCTGAATTGAAAAGTCTACAGATGAATTATGAGGGTGTCATGATGCTAGCTTTACAGCTGAACAGCCCAAGCCGGAAGAGGGGAGCAGGTCAACCATTAACTTAGGAAGAGAAAGAAAGAAAAACACTTGGGTTGAGTGTTCAACAGATGTCCTGGAGGATTCCTGCAGAGAGAAAGCAAGGAATAATTTTTGCTTTTCCTATGAAACTTGTTCTGGTCCAAATGGGGATATATTGAAATTTTTTCATAAATGTTTTCCACCATTTAAAAAGGAAATTAGAAAATGTCTCACTGATGAAGTGTCCACGGTTCATCAAAATTATACGTGCCTCTTTTGCATATGCAGTTCAGCCCCCTCTGCCTCTACAGCTAGGAGACCCCAGGATTGTTCAGAAGTTAAGGAAAAACAGCCAAGAATTCATTGCATGGTTTGTATTTGTTTTTGAGGATGATCTTCCCAGAATTAAATGCATCCCTTTCAACATTTCCGATGCACAAGTGCTTACAAATAAGTTAAATAAATAATAATAATCTGACGTTTTGCTTCTGAAGTACACCTTGTTCTGGCAATTGAGCAAGATTAGAGCTTATCAGACATCTGCTGTAAAAAAGATGTTTGTGCAATGCTAACATTTGCTAGTTGCTAATAAAAACTATTACCAAGAAGAACCTATTTTAATGGAGACGTAATCTTATTAGGCAGAATCTTTCCTCTGCAAACTGCATCCAGAAACAAGGCCTTTCTAAAAGAAACAGGTTTTATTTGGAGCCAATCCTCAAAACTGGAAGCCTGGGAGCAGAATTAGAACACAGAACAGAATAATAGGATTGGAAGGGACCTCGGAGGTCTTCTAGTCCAACCCCCTGCTCAAGCAGGAGATTGTACTATCCCAATTAAAAGGCGGTTCAGTCTCTTCTTGAAAGCCTCCAGTGATAGAGCAGCCACAACTCCAGGAGACAAGTTGTTCCACTGATTAGTTGTTCTCACTGTCAGGAGTTTTCTCCTTAGTTGCAGATTGGATCTCTCTTTAATGATCTTCAGTGAGAACTCCAGTTCTTATTTGGTCATCAGTAAATGTAGAATTAAATCACAATATACAGAAATCATATATTTTTGATATCCTTTCCAAGGCTGTGTTTTTCTATTATGATCGTTCACGCTTTCAGGTAAGAAGAAGGAAACGCCAAGCAATTGAGGGATACACATGTATGTTAGCCTAACTGAGGATTACAGGTCATTTGACTCAAAATATGGCCATATACTAGATGTCTTCTATTTTCTACCTTCTACCTTCTATTTTTCTCCAATTACTATGCTATAATTATTTTTTAAACTTTAAAATAAGTTGCAAACCCAGTATTTATAAAAATGCTTCCTTTTATACCATTTTAGGCCTGTTTTTTTGTGGAAGATGCAAACTTCTTTCCTGCTTGTTTCAGTCTGAGTTAGACATGGATGCTGCACCAACTAATTGTTTCTCAATACCAAAATTAATAAAAACGAGACTTACACATAAAAAAAACCACCCCTATAGTCATGGTTAAGGATACTCATCTTCATTGTTATTCTTTTTCTTGGAACCACAATCTTTACTGGTGAGGATTTTTTTTTTTTATGGAATTCAACCACATGAGATTCTGATTTATAAGGGTTGAGGGTTAGGGTTAGAGTTAGACTTAGGGTCAGGCTTAAGCCTAACCCAATCTATACATAGTTTTAGAACTTTAACGAAGACTGTGTAGCAGAGGGAGTGGCAGAACTTGGGGGTGGAGTCAAAAGAGGGATCAGCCTAGAATCTCTACGTAGCCACAAGCAGATTAAATCTGATCCACCTTGAATTCCATGGACTCTTATCTAACGCCAAGCAGGTGCTAACCATTAGTTGAGAAGATTCCTGTGCATGGGCCCTTTAGCAATAAATCGGGTTAAATGGACCTTCACGTGTTGAGCTGATTCTTTGCTCCTGACAGACTACCTGGTCCTCTTATAATTGTGGTTTATTCTTTTTTTATTTATTATTATTTGCAATTGCAAAGATAGAAATATAGTTGAAATACCTGAAAAGCCACAGGAATTTCTGCTGTGTTGCAAAGGGAGAGTAGTATCAAAGGCCTCGTTTTATCCACTATGGTGCCAGTGTTAAAACGCGTGAAATTGTATTTCTTAGTATGTACATTTTTTTTAATTCTGTTATACAACTTCTCATTAATTTATAGGCTTGTGTAGAATATTCTTCCAAAATCCAAGATCAGGACTGCAAGACTGTTGATGGCTATAAGAAGCTACACTTTATATATTCTAAGTTAATGTTTAAAAAAAAAGAGAAAGAAACTTACGTGAGACTATATCTCCTTTCTGAGAAACAGCATGCTCCCACTCAAGACATGTTTTGGGATTTTCTCAGTGTGAAAGACATATTATGCCTCTTGTATGGACAAGGTCCCTTCCAACATTATTATTATTATTATTATTATTATTATTATTATTATTATTATTATTATTATTATTATTATTATTATTATTATTATTATTATTATTATTATTATTATTATTATTATAAGCTCTGGAAAGTTGTTTCTATATAAATACGCCTGAAATTGTGTTATAAAAGTAGCACTAGGTGAAAAGCACTATTAATGAATTGAAGTCTCTCCGAAGTTGTTCTCTTGAGGCAGTCTTTGTTTTAAAGTTTTTGTTTTTCAAAAAATTGGTAGATGCAAATATAATGAAGATGTAAGAAGGTGCTAAGTCCTAACGTTTTACAGAAACCAGTCCAGTCTTTATGCTATAAAGACAGAGCTTCTATAAATATCCTCTTGAGCAAATTTGTGAGGTTTAAATACTGGTCCTCATTCTCTTGTTTGGGTCAGGCACACTTTATTACTGGAACATTTGGGAAAATATTGAGATATTAGGCGTGCAGTATTCTTCCCCATATCCAGCAGAGGGTGACATTTTACAGTGTGATTGAAAATCTTTGAAGAATAATGGCACCGAATGCAATGTTTTCTCCCTTTAAACAAAACTACAGAATCCAAACAGAATAAATAGATATATCACCCTTTAGATTCCTGTTTAATAGAATTACATACTTAGTGGTTGCCGTCAAATAGAGTTTCTTCCATTTAAGCCCATTAAAACCAATGGATTTAAGCCTACTCAAACCTTTTTTTGATAGAAAATCATTAACATAAACATACACTTAAGCGTACGGTGAATACATCCAGCAGATATTGCTGGTAAGAAGATACAGATAATTCAAAACGAACCCAAATTGTATCAAGCGACTCTAAATCTTACTTACTTAGAGTTGTAAAATGTTAATTGTATGACGTAAATAAGAAATTGGAAAGCCACTGCTGGGCAAAAATGAAAACAAAGCCAAAGGATAAATCTATTTGAATCAAGACTGAACATTAAAACTATCGCGTTCGTTCCATAAACTATTAAATGAGAGTAGTTTTACATTCAGTTTCACCTTACCTTTGTTTGCTTGCCTGGATACCACAGGGCCTTCTCAGTTGCTATAAAACTGATCAGATTCAGGCTTGGCCATTTTTTAAAACCCCAACTTTATTATTTTTAGAAATAAGAATAGATACACATCTAAGATTTGAAATCCTTGCTTCAGAAAGCCAGCAACAAATATAGTGAGAGGTTTTTGGGAAAATAGTGAAAAGAACTGGGTATGTTTAACCTAAAAAAGGAGAAGGCTAAGGGGAGACAGAATAGCAGCCTTCCAACATTTAAGGGCTGTTAAACAGAAGAGGGTGTGTGGATTTATTCTCCGTAAATTGCATAGGGGTAAGGCAACAATCAGCGGGTGGAAGCTTTACGAAGGGAGATTCTAGAATATAGAACACAGAATAAGACAGTTGGAAGGGACCTTGGAGGTCTTCTAGTCCAACCCCCTGCTCAGGCAGGAGACCCTATACCATTTCAGACAAATGGTTGTGCAATCTCTTCTTAAAAATTTACAGCGTTGGAGCATCCACAACTTCTGGAGGCAGGTTGTTCCACTGATTAATTGTTCTCACTGTCAGGAAGTTTCTCCTTAGTTCCAGGTTGCTTCTCTCCTTGGTGAGTTTCCATCCGTTGCTTCTTGTCCTGCCTTCAGGTTCTTTGGAGAATAGGTGGACCCCCTTCTTCTTTGGGGCAGCCCCTGAGATATTGGAAGACTGCTATCACGTCCCCTCTCGTCCTTCTCTTCATTAGACTAGTCATACCCAATTCCTGCAACTGTTCTTTACATGTTCTTTACATGTTTTAGCCTCCAGTCCCCTGATCACCTTTGTTGATAAGAAGGAAGCTCTTGAGTGTGAGAACTATCCAGCCAGGTGAACAGACTCCCTCCTGGAGTCCTGGGGGCTCAGTCACTGAAGCTTTGTCTGGGAGGATCAGAGAAGTCTGGGTTTGGGTTGGATGGGTGCTAGGCCAAACGTTCTCCAGCCTTGGCCTCTCTGAAAAGAACTAATATTAAAATTCAGGCATTTCCACATTTCATAATCGCCATTTTTTCCAGAATCTTCCTCCAGTATTTCTTGATAACAAAGGATATATCTGAAAATCCTGCCAGTTTTGACCTTCTGATCCTGGCAGGATTCAAAATTAAAGCTTCCAAATAAATGGCTATCCAGCTTTGCTTGAACTCATCCAATCAGAGACAATCTGGATTATGGATTCTGCTGCAGAATTGCTCTTCCTCTTAGGACCTTTTCTTGACCTTTCAGGTGGCTTCATCTGCCTTCTTGTGGTTTTAACAACTCTCACGCTATGTCCTGCCACCTGGCCTGCTAGACGTGTTGAGCGTCTCATGTTGAGACCCAGAAAGGCTATCGGGGGCTTCAAAAGCAGTGCCCTATCTCCCTTCCACCAGCTTGTTATTTTTAGCATTGTTGACTCACTTTAACTCATTCTGAGTTGAGTAGTGGGGTTTTTTTTTTGTTTCTTGTCAACATGGCCTCCTTTTGACCTTTCTGTAGGCATCCTTTCTGATTGTTGCATGAGAAGGAAGGAAGGAAACCACCTTCTGAGGGTTCAGAAAGTTTTACTTTTGTAGTCAACCCTTCCATGTGTGTCCACTCTTCTTTTCCATGAATAGGCTAACATTCTCATTTCTTATGGGCTCCGTAAACTCATCGGAGCACTTGTTGGAATGGGTGGATCTTTCTAGCTTAAGGAAAAAGAGAACTGGGAGAGGGGAAAGACCCTAACTGAGACCTTACGCCACGATTGGTTGTTGGGAAAAGAAAGACCCCATTTCCCCGTTGCCTTGAAAAGCCTCACGCAAGTCATTATGTTGGGATGCCTTTCTCTCAATGCTGGTCACCATGGTTGCATGCGGCTACATCCTCTGGACTAAGGGGGGGGGACGAGGTGCTTTTTGCAGCCAGAGAGCTGGAAAGGGACACCAGAAGCTCAACTGGGGGTGGGATTGGAGGCGAATGTTATTAGGACAAGGAGCCAAGGCAGGGAGGTGGGAGGAATTATTGCAAGCGGGGAAGTAACTCACTTGTAACGCTGGTGGAGCTGCAGTGTTGCTAAGAAGAAAGCTAACTTTGCTCTGGGTTCAAGGGAGCTGCTTAAGCTCTGCAAATCCCAAATGTAGAAAGCCACCTAACAAAGGCCCAAACACAAAAAGACCCCCCCCCCCACCCCAACCTCCTGGAAGTTGTTGCAATGAAGGAAACCTTGACAGTGCCTATAGCAGGTCTACAGCTAACTTCATTGGCAGGTTTTTGACTCATCAGACTTCAATTCCACTTTCAGAAAAGCTTGTTTTGATATTTGCAATGGGAAGAAGAAGGGAAAGAGAGAAGAACAGGACCAGTGGCTGAGATGCAAGGGCTAAACAAGGTTACATCCCTTCCCTTCCCTTTCCTCTTTCCTTTTCCAGCTTCCTTTCATAATATCCTCACTGAAAGTATTTTGGATTTCTGTATTCAACTTGTAGCCCGTTTCCAAATAGTAGCCCTACATTTAAATGGAAGACACATCTTCCAAGGTGTTGGATATTTCATTTTATTTCTCTCTCCCCACCCCTCCCATGTTCTTGGCAAATGTCCCCAAGGATGAGGAAAGCATGTGTGTTGTGGCAGAGGTCTAAAGTTTTACAAGGTGTATTGAATTCAGTTTGGAGGCACCGCAAGGCTCCACTATGAAGACAGATGTCAGAGGTCTGGCATGGAGTAAAGATTGATTTGCAACATTTGCCACAGACATAGATCTTCTGTACCCACTAAGCATTTGCACAGTTGCTCTTATTGGATTTCTTCTGCTCACAGTGTCTCCTTATTAATTCTTCCCTACTACTTTCCTAATCTGGTGAATTTTCCATGCTGGCTCGGACTCCTGAATTTCTACTTGCTTTGACCTGGGACAGGCCATGTGGAAGGTGGACCTTCATACCAAAGCGCTCCTTCTTCTCCTCCATCACCTGCTGGATTGTGAAGTGTTCCTATGATTCGGTGTTTAAGAAAGCTTTAGTGAAGTTGGGTTTATGACGAGTATATGATAAGACATGATAGCTGTCTTTCAACACTTGAAGGGCTGTCACAAAGATGAGGGCGTCTACCTGTTCTCCAAAGCATCTGAGGGCAGGACAAGAGATAATGGGTAGAAGATCCTTGAGGAGGAAACCAGCCTAGAACTAAGGAGAAATTTCCCGAGAGTAACAACAATTAATCAATGGAACAGCCTGTTTCCTGGAATTGTGGATGATCCATCACTGGAGGCTTTCAAGAAAAGACCGGACAGCCATTTGTCTGGTCTCCTGACTTGGACTGAGGGATGGACCAGAAGACCTCTGAGGTGACTTCCAGCCCTAGCATTCTTTGACCATAGGAAAGAGAAGATTTAGTTATAGGAAATACATGATACAGATAGGCAAAGCCAGACCATCAGAAAGCAGGCATTCAGGTTTTGAATCTTCCATTACAAACCCACCTGAGACCAATGAAAGAAAGCAGCTTGGATGAGCGATGGATGTTTCGTCAGTTCCTGGAGATTAAACCTACTTGGGTTTAAGCAAATGACTTTTTGCTCTCATTCTTCTTCACATGCACGGTGGTCCTCCAATGACAAATGGCATGGAGCCTAGCCATTACGGCCGTCAGTCAAGATGGCCGGTGAGCCGGTTGTCACATGACTGGGCCCGACTTTATGACCTCTTTTGTGGCACTCATTAAGCGAATGCACGGTTGTTGAGGGAACCCATTGTTTGCTATTTGGGGCATTTTAACCCCTAACCCTAAGTAACATTGTTCTTTGGCAAAAATGTTGTACATTGTGGTCACGTGACTGCAGGATGCTGCAACACCCATGGATGCAGGCCGGTTGCCAAGCGCCCAAAGGGGTCACATGATGGGGGGGCAGCCATGGGAACTTTGGAAGTGGGCCGTGGGTGCCTTTCGGTGGGTTTGTCCCAATTTCAAATGGTTGCTAAGCAACCAGTCGTACGCTGAAGACTACCTGCATAGCACTATAATGCAATATACATCTTTTGCAAAGGTTTTTTTTTTATTTTTCCCCCACTTTCTTTCTTTCCTTTGCATCCTAATATTCTTCCTTTCAACATTCCTTATCCTGATGCAAGCTCTGTCTTTCTTCTTTGAGCTATCTTTATGCTCCCTTCTTAAGACACTGTTGTTGTTTTTTTAAGGACCAACCATTCTCCACCTTCTCTGGATATCCCATCATCCAACAGAAGCCCTTTCTGAATTCTCCCAATCCACTTAGGAAGTGTGCCAGGATATATTTCCGCATCGGCTCACTTCCTAGTCTTTCCTGCCTCTCCAAGTGGGCAGTGGCAACGTCAACCAAGTGGCCAGCATTAGCTGGTGGGTGATCAAGGGAACCGATACCACTAAAGTACCAGGTTATACCCAATTGCCATTCTCAACATTCCTCTTGTAACTTTAATCCTCTTAAATCAAATGAGGGTTCACAGCCACAAAACCAAAGCTTTAATAATAGCGCTTCAAAGAAAAGGAAAGGGACAAGAGAAAGGAGAAAGCCAAAGAAATGAGTTGGGAAACTCTGAAATTCTTGCTCATTTATGCCAAGGCAAGTCTCTCATGGAGACTCAGAAACCAAGGCTGCCCACAGAAGCAGCACCGCAAAAGCTATTATCAGAAATAATTACAGAACACAACGTCCATCTGATGGAAAACTTCATTTGACTTCTGACGTGCTTCAGATCCACATCGATTAAACACTTTGGGGCCTACAATATGGCCACAGAAATTTAAGAAGAGGCCTTCAAGGGCATTTGTAAAAGACAGCGAGCCAAAAAAATAAATAAATCTCTGGGTACTCCAACAATTTGGGCCAAAAAAAAAAGAGAGAGAAAAAAAATGAAGAGATTGATGGAGTCAGCAATGAGCAGGAACCTCAAAACCTCAAGCTATAATTTGCTTTGGAAACTGCTGCCCAGAAAGTACCTTAATCACATCTTGATCGCATGTGGCCAGGAAGAGACAAAACAGAAAGGTGCAATTTTTGGTATCTGTTAAAATAGGTGTCCTCTCTATTTTAAATCATTATGCCTAGGCCAGGTTCCTGCGGACCTCCACTGATGGCTTCATGCTAGCTCACTTTGGTAAAAGAAGGGATGTTTTGGGTACTCCGATTCCAGCCGTAGGAATGTAAAATGCATGTAAAGCACCATCATGACAACATTCAGCACTTTTAAAGAAGGATCAACCAATGTAGGACTTGTTTTTACACGTAGCATCACTCCTGATTAAAAACCTTCCCTTTTCATTGGTATTTTGGTGAGCAATGTTAATAGAATAGAACAGAACAGAACAGAACAGAACAGAACAGAACAGTAGAATATGGAATAGAAAATAGAATAGAATAGAATAGAATAGAATACAAAACGGAACGGAATGGAATGGAATGGAATGGAATACAGAACAGAATGGAATGGAATAGAATAGAATATATTTGTTTGAAATCTCTTCATATAATACCAAACTTTATATAGATCTATACCAGGGGTCCTCAAACGTGGCCACTTTAAGACTTGTGGACTTCAACTCCCAGAATTCCCCAGCCAGCATGGCTGGCTGGGAAATTCTTGGAGTTGAAATCCACAAGTCTTAAAGTGGCCACGTTTGAGGATTCCTGATCTATACTTTAGCCCACTATTTCTCAATCTTGACCCTTTAAGATGTGTGAACTTCAACTCCCAGAATCCTCCTATGCTGGCTGGGGAATTCTGGGAGCTGAAGTCCACACATCTTAAAGGACCAACGTTGAGAAACACTGCATTAGCTATTCTCTTCTCAGTGTGCTAATCCCAGTTATATATAGTCTCACAAACCATAAAGAAACATGGACTTTACAAACACAAACACACAGACACACATCTATACAAATTACCAGGGCAACACACAATAGGACTGCTGCCTCCAAATATATTGGATCCAGCATGCCTTCTCCTTTTTTGGGGTGGGGGGGAATGCACAAAGCATTTTATAGTCTAGAAGATCATTTCTCCTGAACGGCAAAGTTGTAAAACTGGTTCTTTCCCATCAAGCCGTACAGAACAAAAGAATAAATTTTCCTTTCCCGTGTAAAATCTGTAGGTGTCTTTAAAAACAATTCCTCAGTCGGAAACACATTATTTCACGTTCTTAGCACTGCTTGCTGGATGAGACACAATGGGGAAGGGTGGGTTGAACTCTTTCGGTTGCTAATCCTAGGTACATTTTTAAAAAGTTGTTGGAAAATTAGTCGGGATTAAAAAGATCATCCTCAGGGTGCTGCTTTGTACGTTCTTGAAAGCTTTCCCTTTCAAAAAAATAATCGCAATTGATTAGAAGAAACAAATCAGGTATGGATCTCAATAAAATGAAATTAAAATTAAGTTGCTGAAGTAAAAAATGCACTGGAGAAGATGTTCTGGGTATGTCTGAATAAGACTTAGGAAGAACAGCTGGACAGTAGCAATGCTGAGCAGTATGGATATTTAGACTAGACTAGACTAGACTAGACTAGAATAGAATAGAATAGAATAATGGAAGGGATCTTGGAGGTCTTCTAGTCCAGCCCCCTGCTCAAGCAGGAGAACCTATACCATTTCAGACAAGTGACTTTCTAGTCTCTTCTTAAAAATCTCCAGTGATGGAGCGCCCACAACCTCTGGAGGCAAGCTGTTCCACTGGTTACCGTAATTGTCCTCACTGTCAGGAAGTTTCTCCTTAATTCCAAGTTGCTTCTCTCTTTGTTCAGTTTTCAACCATTGTTTTTGTCCTGCCCTCTGGTGCTTTGGAGAATAGTTTGATGGCCTCTTTATGGCAGCCCCTCAAATACTGGAAGACTGCTATCATGTCCCCCCTGTTTCAATAGATATCAAATCCCATTTGCAATTAAAAATGGGAAGTCCACAAGTCCACAAGTCTTAAAGTTGCCAAGGTTGAGGACCCCTGCTGTAAGGGTCATAAGTGTAAAAATGGTCATAAGTCACTTGTAACTTCAAACGATAGCCATACCTTGAGGACTACCTAGCGTATATCGGCCTGTCTTTAGTTATAATGCACATTTCTACAGTGGCCCAATTTCCCGATGACTTACAAATGAAAAATCAAAGAAGGATTCAGCTTTCGGAAAAAGGAAAATGGTCTCTTACATACGTAGATAAATCAACTAGTGGGTGAAGCTAATTCCCCCCCCCAGGATTTTGGCAAGCAGGGAAGTGGAGCTAAGAGCAACTGTTTGGAGGAGGTTAATGAAGCTATAAAAAGAACAAAGATCTTGCCACACAGGAAGTAGAACCCGATTAAAATGACCCTCCTGTCGGGAAGCGCAGCTGGTGCAACCTGCTATTTTGGGCATTGTGTTTTCGTTTCCCTGCCTCGCCCGCTGGTCCTGGAGATGTTTTCAAACACCTGAGCCGAAGGCTGGGCTGACTCCCCTCCAGCTTCTCATTTCCTGGGAATGACATATGGCAGAGGTGTGCTCTCCTCAACCAGTCCAGGTAATTAAATTTCCTGGTTGGATCTGGGCTGATCTCAATAAAATGATATCAAAATTACGTTGGAGAAGGGAGAAATGCGTCCGCCTGACTGACAATCTTAACTGGGGCTTATTTTTGGGGTGAGGCTTATATTACGAGCATCCTGAAAAAAAAATCACGCTAGGCTTATTTTCCCGGTTGGGTCTTATTTTGGGGGAAACACGGTCGTGTCATCGACGCAAGGAACATGAATTTGGGCAAACTCTGGGAGACCGTGAAGGACAGGGAGGCTGTCCTGGTGTGCTGTGGTCCATGGAGTTACGAAGAGTCAAACGTGGCTTGGTGACTGAAGAACATCGAATCTTTATGGTTTCTGGTAGTGGATACCCAAACCCATCACACGCTCTGCGTCTTCCTCCTGGCTATCCACATTCGCCGAGGACTTCCTCAATTCTTTTATCTCCGACCTGCAAACCCGTCAAAGCAGCCACTTCAAAGGCTCTTGGCCCACTTATATCATAAACATGATGTTCTTCTGCCCTCAGGATACTATCAATCCAGAAGAGAGACACCAGGGTATTGTTGTCAGCAGCACAGATGGCTGAAAGGTATACATCCCTTCCATTCTGCCGAGCAGTTTCAACGTGGCAGAATAATGCTCAGCTTTGAATAAGCGACTTGTGAATGGGAGGGAGGAAGGAAGGAAAAAACAGACGAAAGCCAACGAGGAGTTTTCTGTGAGGAAGAAACAGGAAGCACCTGGCATTCACAAGCAATAATCCAGGAAATTCTGCCTTCCCGTCACCAAACCCACTTGGGAAGAAAGGGGTGTATTAAAAACACCCCTAATAAATTCATCAGAGAATGATTGAGTTATGGTGGTGACTACAGATCAAACACCAACAGAACTTCCAACCTTTACAGGTCAAGGAAAGACTGTTAACCCAAATGTTTTAATGTGTGTTCCAGGCTCACTTGCTTGTACTGTTCATACCTGTTTTCCCCCTTTTGTATGGCTACATGCCTAAACGTGGTTTCCATCATCTTCCTCTCTTGCTGTAATTTTCTTTACTTGCAAAGAAGCCTCAAGACATTTCTCTTTAAAAAAAAATGGCAGGACGATATCTATAGATGGCAACTCATTGGACACAACGTAGTGGCTGGGGGTCGTTTTTCCAACGGTATTTTAGGAAATGCAATGAAAACTAAATTTTTTGAATTTCAGATTTGGTGAGACAGCTGGGAATCTGAGCAGACGTTACGAGAGATCACCTTGCTTAAAACCCATGGAGTTTAAAATCGTTTAAAATCCAGTATCTTTCTCCTTTTGTTCCTCAATATATTGTGGATATGCAAGTAACGCTTAAGTCAAATTCAGCAGTATGATTATGATGTGGATAGATTAAGCTGGATAGATTAAGGGTGAGGAATTATAGGGGTAGTCCTTGACTTACAAACGTTTGTTTAGTGACTGTTTGGGTCTGAAAAAATTGACCTACAATCAGTCTTTGCACCTAAGATCATCGTAGCATCTCCCTGCTCATGGGATAAGCTTAGCAACTGGCATGTACTTACGATGGTTGCAGCGTCCTGGGATCACATTTCTGTTCTTCCCAGCTAGCTTCCGACAAGCAGCACCAATGGGGCAAGCCAGATTCGCTTAATGATGGCATGGTTCATGTAACACAGGGGTTCCCAACCCCCTGGGGCTGCGAGACAATATTTCAGGGGGTGCGAAAACGTGGGTTTTCAAAATTACAGTTGTATGCATAATTCATTGCCGTTAGTTTGAACTTTTGTAAGAGGTGTGAGAATATACCAGAAGTGTTCTAGGGATGCGGGATATAGAAAAGGTTGGGAACCGCTGATGTAACAACCGCAATGATTGGCTTAACAGCCGTAGCATTAACACAGGGATAGAATCAAGGTCACGTGAAGTGTTAGTGCCACCTTATGATGCCCTGGTAAAACCACACTTGGAATACTGCATTTGGTCACAACGGTATCAAAAAACAGGTTGAGACTCTGGAAAGAGTGCAGAGAAGAGCAACAAAGAGGATTAGGGGGCTGGAGGCTAAGATATATGAAGAACGGTTGCTGGAATTGGATACGTCTAGTTTAATGAAGAGAAAGACCGGGGAGACATGATAGCAGTCTTCCAATGTTTGAGAGGCTGTCATAAAGAAAATGGGGTCAACCTATTCTCTAGAGCACCAGAAGGCAGGACACGAAGCAACGGATGGAAACTAACCAAGGAGAGAAGCAACCTGGAATTAAGGAGAAACTTCCTAACAGTGAGGACAATCAACCAGTGGAATGGCTTGCCTCCAGAAGTTGTGGGTTCTCCATCACTGGAGGCTCTTAAAAAAAGACTGGGCAGCCACTTATCTGGAATGGTATAGGTTCTCCTGCTCAAGCAGGGGGTTGGACTAGAAGACCTCCAAGGTCCCTCTGTTACTCTGTTATTTACCACCCCAGTCTGTAGTGCTTGATGCACTGCATTTTTCCCCCATCAAATGCCACTCGCTCCCCTCAAAAAATGACTTCAGATTTATTTACTTCTATTTTGTTCTTGACTGGGTTTAACTTTTGTCACACTGGTGTTCTCGTTGGTCTTTGTTGTCCTCAACAGCCCCCACCTCTGAAAGATGTTTATTTTCTAGCAAAGTCCTGGTGTTTAGATTGTTTCCCTCCCAGGCCTGGAAAAAAAAAAGACAGTTAATAGAGAATCTCAGTCCTGTTTCCAATGACTTGGCTTTTAATGCATTTTCTGCAGACTTGAGCGTTCTGCTCCGGTGAGTCACTTGAAGGTTTTGATCTGGGAACCTCATCAATCATTACCGAAAACAAAATGACGGATGCCTAAATCCAAGGTAAAACTGCTTGAAATTTTAAACAAGGCAAGAGTGAATTAGAGCAATGCATTTTATCTGCACGACCCATTTTTATCTTCCAGAGGCCTTGCAAAAATCTCAGGCTGGGGAGAAATCGAGCTGAGCAATTCACACTCTGGCAGAATCCTTCAAGATAAGTGAAATGGCACGACACTTCCAGCAGAGGCATCTGTAAGATATGGGTCAAAAAAGTCAAGATGGCAGCCAGGACCATGTGACTCAAACCCTGCCCTTTTTCTACCTGAATTGGGAATTAAGATATACGCAAGGAAAAGGGCAGAGTAGAGACGGCATGGCGGAGGCCAAATCTGACTTATTTAACAGAGTAACAGAATAATAACAGAGTTAGAAGGGTCTTCTAATCTAACTCCCTGCTCAGGCCGGAGACCCTGGACTATTCCAGAAAAATGGCAGTCTAGACTCTTCTTAAAAACTTCCAGTGTTGGAGCAGCCACAACTTCTGGAGGCAAGCTGTTCCACTGCTTAATTGTTAGGAAGTTTCTCCTTAATTCCAGGTTGCTTCTCTCCTTGATTAGTTTCCATCCGTTGTTTCTTGCCTTGCCTTCTGGTGGCTTTGGAGCATAGGTTGATGCCTTCTTCTACTTCTTTGTGGCAGCCCCTCAAATACTGGAACACCGCTATGACGTCACCAGGATACCATTTGACACCATTCAAGGGTGCCTCTGGCTCCCAGAGCGATTGAACGAAGTTATTCTGATATGGAACGACCTTGGAAAAATAGAGGAAGGGAGAAATATTTCCAGGCTTGCAACAGGTTCTGTTAACATAACTTTACAATGAAGATAATGTTAGTACTCACAGCTTGTGCTGCTTGTTTAAACTACTTTGAAGAACTAACATCAGGTCTGACCCTGCTTGGGGCTCTCTTGATCAGCCAGGCTTGCCTTCAAGCTGTCGTCTGCTCCATGCAGGGTCAGACCTGATGTTAGTTCTTCAAGGTAGTTTAAACAAGCAGCACAAGCTACGAGCACTAACATTATCTTCATTGTAAAGTTAGGTTAACAGAATCTGTTGCAAGTCTGGAAAGATAACTGTAGCTTAAACTGGCCAGCTCAGGAATGATTGAAAGTGGGGTCCTAGATTTAATCACCCCATTGAAAACTTATTTCAAGACTATGGACCTCAAGTCTGCTTTCCTACTGGTGATGTCTAGAGAATTGGAACTTAGTGTTAGTTCTCTTTTTAGCCAAAGTGAGGAGTATCCACATCTATTTTGGAATCGCCTAGTGGTCTCCTCTCCACATGTGACCACATGTACTGTACGTAAGTACGACAGTACGTACATACTGTCTCCTCTCCAATGGTGACCACATGTACTGTACGTAACCAGGTTTCATGGTATGTGGGAATGACTTGGCGAGGCAGGAGAAAGAACGACCAGGCTGCAAAGGGAATCCCAGCCCACCGAAGGAGAGGGGACGTGGGAAGCATGTCGTGGGAAGGGTCCCAGAGGAGACCCTCCCTAGTTTTCTGGAAAGTAAAATTAAGAAGGGGGGGAGGTACTTTCAGACTCACCAGGTTCTACAACTGTAACCTGACATTAAAATTAGCATTAGTAATCCTGGTTTGTGCTTCTTGTCTGGACTACGTCCAAAGGTTGAACTCAATCTCGGTTGATCGTTGTCCCACGGCTCTTCCTCCTATTTGCCAAGGTCATTCCCCACATACCATCCCCGTACAGGTGATCCTCAATTTACATCCACAGTTGAGCCCAAAACTGCTGTTGCTAAGTGAGATGCTCGTTAAGTGACTTTTGATCACGTGACCCTGGGGGGTGCTACAACGGTCGTAAGCGTGAAAAACGGTCATCCGTCACTTTTTGCAGCGCCATTTTTAACTATGAACAATCACTCAGCGGATTGTTGTAAGTCAAGGACTTACAAGAAAAGGGGGGGAAAAAGTAGACATATAAACAAAAAAAACGTATGAATCGAACTGAAGTTTCCAAAAGAAGCATTTTAGCCAACATAGTTTCTTGGATAACTTGGTTGGGAGAATTTGCCTTTCTGAAGGGCCGTGAGAGAGCCACAACAGCTGGTCTAATCTTCCTCAGATTGGTCTTATAAGCACCAGAAAACTACCATGAAATAACCAGGAGATTTATTTATTTACTTGAGGAGGTGGGGCAGAAGGGGCTGTCTTGAACGGCTGGCGGAAGATGGAGCTTCTTTTGACCCAACAGATGCAACACCTTCTTATCTAGAGGCCTGTCCTTTCTCTCTCCTTGCTGACGTTTCTGATATTCCCCCCTATTCATTAAGACGCTTCCTTCCTTTTTATTAATAGCTTGAAAACAGCAATAACAATGAAAACAGTGATGGTCCTTACCCCCTTTTTTAATGTTGTGCTGCAATATTCTCCAAGCAAGCAAGAAAAAAGAAAGAAGGAAAAAGAAAGAAAGAAAGAAAGAAAAAAAAATCAGTCATTTTCAGTGCCCCATATTTTAATATTCTTTTTGAAAAGAAAATCTTCCCTTTGCCATTATTTGCTGGAAAAGGAATGAAAACCAGATTTTTCTGGCCACCCAGCCCAGATTAACAATCATAATCTACATCTTTAGCTAAAAGTGGGACATTTTTTAATATTCTTGGGTTTGTAACTCTGCAGGGACGATTCTCACCACTGGAGGGCCTTGTAAAAGTCTTTGAACTTACTGCAAGAGATTCCATCATCAGCCCAAACTATTACATCACAATTCAGTCAGAACTGGTTTGGGGGCTTTTTTTTGGGGGGGGGGACGTGTTTATTGTTTATTTCCTTTTTTGAGCTACGATTGTTTTCGACTTTGGACTTTCCTGTTGGAAGGAAGAACTATCCATTTCCATTTTCGGGATGATACAAACTGTAAGGACCCACCCCACTTTGCATCTTGATACTAGAGATGGAATATATTTGGATTCTGACACAAACATTCAATCATTTCTTCTTCTGAAAGAGTTTTGGAATGAGAAAAACATCCCTTTCCCCCTTCGCTACTTCTAGGTTTCAAAACAAGCCATTCAATGGCCAATCCCCCCCCTTTCTCCCATGCAGTGAACAACTTTCTCTGCAGGCTGATGCGAGCCCCCCCCCAAAAAAGAGGGTCTAAATCCCTTTTATCAACATACAAATTGTCCAGCCTTCCAGCCTTCAAAATGTTCTCGATCTGCCTCTGCTTTTTGACAAAAGACATGTGGCCGTTGTGCGTAGCACTGACATAATGCTTAGAGTCCTTCTCCCCCCACCCTTTCATACCCTCTTATAGAGCCTTGCAAATTAAATATTATAATTGAAGTAGACAAGTTTCTTTAGCACAGATTATTGTCTGCCTTCGTCTCAGTTTCCCAGGGATGAGGCTGATGAAGTGGTTATGTGGCAGAGATCCTCGCTTCATCAATCACTGCCTACTTGGCAGGTAGGAACAAAAGCATTCTCTCCTTTCTGGTCCAAGAAAAAGATTATCTAGCAAGATTTGTGAGTGGTGCACAGGACTTTAACCTTCTAGGGAAGAAGGAAATCTCACACTCACTGATCTTCCCAGGAAGAAATAATCAGCTCGATTCAATTAAAGAGCTTTTAAAATTGATAATCCACAGGTTTATTTAGGGGTAGGTGGCACGTGGATTTCTGTGAGTAAAGTTTTGGTGCAGTAACACAGATTCTCCAGACGGACAACAACATTTTGTAAAACGCCCTTGTCTCTTTCAATAAGAGCCGACTTGAAAACGGAGAGGTCCTTCAAAAGCATGGCTGAACTCAATAAGCATTTGTCACAGCCTCCTTAGAGTCTATAAAAGCCAACATTTCAGGTCTGGTGTAATCAATGAGCACCTCTGTGGGTGGGAATTTTTAGCCTTATTGGTTTTTTCAGGAATGTTAATCTCTGGTGCTCTAAAACAGGGCTCTTCAAACTTGGCCCTTTTATGACCTGTGGACCGCTAGCTGAGGAATTCTGAGAGTTGAAGTCCACAGGTCATAAAAGGGCCAGGTTTGAAGACCCCTGCTCTAAAATAACAAATCAGACATTTAAACCCACCCTCCCACAATTAGCTTAACAGAAGCTGCCTATCCTTAATTTCAAGGACCGACTTAACCATAGTTTCAACTGGGACCTGTGAACATTCCAGACGAAGCCAAGTCCAAAATACTGGAGAATTCTTGGAAGCCTTTCCTTCAGACAAATCGGCCGTCCACAGGCACGTAGAGATAAACAACATCTACATAGCCTTCCAAACAGACAAGCCAGAAGCCAAAAAGGAAACAAAAGACTAAAGCAGCTCCTTATCAGCAATCAACATCCAGATGAGCAGAGATTAACACCAAAATCAACACCAGATCAACAATCAAGACGTAAACAATACCCCAATCAAGAAGCTACCAACTCAGACAAACAAGCTCCACTCCTCCTCCTCCTCCTCCTCCTCCTCCTCCTCCTCCTCCTCCTGCTCCTCCTCCTCCTTTTTGGAAATCTCACCCCCTTTTAGCACTGATGATATTACCTAGCTTGGTAATGAAAGGTCTGCAAGAAAATTGTCAAGCTCAGGAAGCATCAAGGATCTTGCAGAAGCTTCCTCTTTCCGGCTTCCTCTTTCCACTATGTATTCAAGATGGACAGTGATTAATATTTATTTGTATTTATATTAATGGTGTAGGTATATACATATGTATGTATATAGCATGTCTATACGTGTGTTGTGTATTGTACACTTTTGAGAGCAGGCAACAGAATTTCATTTTTAATGTGTGCCAGTGTGCCCACAGTAAAACAAAAATGACAATAAAGGTTATCTTATCTTGCCTTGCCTTGCCTTGCCTTGCCTTGCCTTGCCTTGCCTTACCCTACCCTACCCTACCCTACCCTACCCTACCCTACCCTACCCTACCCTATATAGAAGATTGAAAGTAGCCACACTGAACATACCTGCCCCCAGAGATCCGGGTGATCCCGGATCTCCCCTCCTTCCGCCGCGCCCTTAAGACCTGGTTATTTCAGCAGGCAGGACTGGCCTAGGGGTATTTTAAAGGGGTTTTAAATTAAATTTTTAGTAGAAGCGGCCAAATTTAAATAGTTATTTTTAATCTTTTTAAATTTTGTATTGTATCATTGTTTTAAACTGGCT
>NW_015387370.1:52904-101888 GCF_001527695.2 Protobothrops mucrosquamatus | reverse complement strand
CATGTACACACAGTTGTTATTTGGAATGAGGTTCAGTGCCAAATAAAGTCCAGTTTAGCACTGTTGAACATGTAGAGCGATCCTAAAGTTCCGGAATCAGTTCGTTGCTAAGTAATGGCTGTTTGTCCCTAGTCAGAAACTTTTGTTTCGGTTTTGTAATGATCAAATGCTAAGCCCCAATTCATTTTTCAGCCTAAGTGTGCACCAAGCACCGCAGCAGGAGATTGGATCGCTTTTTACAGAAATTTGAAGTGTGAATAATTTGCTGCTGGCAAAGCTGAGGAGGCAGTCCTGTATTTATCATGCAACTAAAGCAAGTTAAATTAGCCCAAGTTTTTGTCACTGTGGGAAAGGCATTTGTCTCCTTTTTTTTCCAGGAGAAAATCTATTCCCCCCCCCAAGACAAAATCCATCTGGAGGAAATAATATATATAAGCGTGAATTTCAGCACATTGTACTGTATGTGTTCGGCATTTAGGAATGGTGAGATGGCTAGGCATCCTAAGCTGTCTCAGCGATGGTGCGCTTTTTCTTAGAAAAACGTCGCCTTTTATACCGCTGAATAACAACAACAACAACAACAACAACAATAATAATAATAATAGTAGTCACAGAAGTATCAATGGATGCTTTGCATGGACTGCATTTGTTGTTGTTGTTGTTGTTAATTGTGAAGTCGTGTCCGACCCATCGCGACCCCATGGACCATGTTCCTCCACACCTTCCTGTCCTCTACCATCTTCTGGAGTCCATTTAAGTTCACGCCTACTGCTTCAGTGACTCCATCCAGCCCCCTCATTCTCTGTCGTCCCCTTCTTCTCTTGCCCTCCATCTTTCCCAGCATTGGGTTCTTCTCCAGGGAGTCCTTCCTTCTCATTAGGTGGCCAAAGGACTTGAGTTTCAACTTCAGGATCTGGCCTTCTAAAGAGCAGTCGGGGTTGATCTCCTCTAGGACTGACCGGTTTGAACGCCTTGCAGTCCAGGGGACTCGCAGGAGTCTTCTCGAGCACCAGAGTTCAAAGGCCTCCATTCTTTGTCGCTCAGCCTTTCTTATGGGGACTGCATTAGTCACTGAATAAAAAATTAAAAGGAAAGGGGGATTCAGTTGCAAGATTCTGGCCTCCATCTTGACTCTATCTGATGTATCCCCCCACCCCACCCCAAACACCCTTGGTTATAGTCCACTGCTTTGGCAGGAAGTGCACCCACCTGCCCTACACACAAAAACACATACACACACCAAGTATATAGAGGGGCTTAACAGACGTGAGAGGGACAATTGTACCAGCTTGACATCTGATTCTGAGACCAGGTAAGTCCCCATGGTCACCCCTAACGTTCTCTCTCTATTGTAAATTAATCCACCCACCAAATGCTGGTGCAGACTGATAGCAAATTATGGAGTTTTGGGGAGGAAAAGGCCCTGGAAGCTAGTTCAGTTACTTCAAAACCTCAGAGCAGATGTCTCTATGCCCCCCCCCCCCGCCTTCGTTCTGTTTGTATCATTATAGGAGGAGACACCAGAATGTGACAGCCCTCTTAACAAATGATTGCATCCAGTTTCAGATGAAGACATGCCAAATAAAACAAAGAGCTTTGAAATGTACTCCGTCTCAGTTAATCTTTAGAAGAAAGCTCCCTTCAGCAGTTTTTTTGCCAGAGTTGGTTAGAAGGTTCCTGGAGGAAAGTTTCCCAGGAATAGCATGCAGGTGAAGAAGCTGGAAGACATGTGTTTTCTCTCATCTGACCCGTGTTTAGGCATGTAAATCTTCCTTTATTCCCATCCTGCCTAATCCTTGGATAAAACCCGAAGGCATCAAACGGAAACAACAGCCAGGCGTATGCACCGCTGACAGTGTGCAGAGCTCAAGTCATCTTTTCTGGCTTTCGCTCTGCTTCTTCGCATGGGGGCGAGGAGTGAAATAAAACAGCCCACGGGAGTGTGTGAATCCTCAAGTACAACAAAATGATGTGTCCCAGGAAAAAGATGAAACAGAAGGACGATTAGCGTTGAAGCCTATTTGGCCTGAGGCAAGCCAGCTCTTTGGCTTTCCTGAGGTCAATGAGGCTGGACCAGCCTTGCCGAGCTGAAGGATGCCTGGCTCCCCCCTCATGCCGGTCTTTGGACACGGAGATATTCACAAGGCTATTATGTTACCAACATTTGAAAATATGGCAGAGCAATAAGTAGAGATCCTGCCGGTGATGAGAAGCAGAACTTCCAAAGTGTAAAACAGCCTATGCTTGCTTTCAGGCATTTTTTCTTTTTTTAAAAAAAGAGCTTTTAAAATATCCCTAATAATTTAATCCAGTTTTCCTCCTGTGGTTCCTATAAATCCATTGAATGATAGTGTTTGCTTACTGTCCTCTTTGATCAACGAGGAAGAAACAACATGGAACGGACTCCTTAAAATCCCCCCCTCCTGTTCTGCATTCTGAAGAAGTCCATCCACTCCATTGGTCCAAAATGGATCGGTGACACCATGAGTGGTCCCCATTCAAGTACAGAAGATGTTTCTACTGCTACGGAACAGGACATGATCTACGGGTGATGTGCGTTCCAGATACCTGGGTTTCTGCTCCTTCTGAAGATGCCCCATCTTCTTGAGATGTTCCTCTGCGACCATTGCAATGGAACTCAACACAGGATAATCGCTATGTATAAATTGTCACTCTGCTCTGGTTGTAGAGAAGCAAAGTGGGCTATTGGGTTCTATTCACAGATTTGAAAACAAGAGCCATGAAAGAAAAACAACTTGACATCTGGTTCATGTCAATGAACTAGTGATTTGACTTCATCTAGTTCACACGCTTTCAGTTTCTCCTGACTTAGATCTGTAATCCGGGATGCCTCTACCTTTTCCATCGTTGGCTTCAATTGTTCTCAACCTTTGTTCTCAACGGTGCTACTCCAGAGGATCAATACATTTTATTAAACACATTCTTAATGGTCCTGTGGACCAAAGACAAAACCAACCAACCAAATAGAAACCCACTCTTTATGTCAAAACAGAAGATAAAACATGATGCTTTCTAAATAAGGGAATACATCCTTTGGTGTACCAACCCGGAAGCCAATGCAGTTTGTGGAGAAAAAGTTTTATTTGTGCCCAAAATTGTCCAGGTGAAGCTTCTGGATAGTTTTTATGGGTAGCCCCACGTAGAGCATGTTGCCGTAGTCCATACGGGAGATGACTAGGACATGAGTGACTGAGCAGAGAGCCTCCCTATCCAGAAAAGGCTGCAACGGATGTAACTAAACATACTACATAATAATCTTTTAACATGGGGGATTCTTGTGACATTGTGGCTTTTGAAGGGAGTGGGAGAAACAGAATGAAAATTGGACCCCGAACTTGCCGGCTCTTCATATTAGTCATTATTGGAGGGTGAAGTACTTTATATGAATAGATTTCTTTCCCCCATTGAAAAGCTAGGCAGCCTAGTCTTCAGAAAAGCCATTAGATGTGTACAGTATCAGATGCAAATATATTTGTTTAATTTTAGAGCGCAACAAGAGCTGTGTTAATAAAATGATTACAATAAAAACAGTAAATGATCACAACTAGCAAAAGAGAAGCCCCTTGTATCTTTTTCCATATCTTTGCACATATGAATCAAAATTAAATAGAACTTAGCAGGAAAAAAAACCATAAATTAATTGAGCAAAGCTGTACACAGTAAATCTCCGGAGAAATTCTATAGTTAATTAATGGGTAATGTTCTCACGAAGACTGACTCTTAGTTTGGAGAATGTTAGCTTTCCCATTTGCTCTCGATTAGTCGGTTCGACCAATGGGTCAAGGGGCCTGGAGACGGTGGGCAGAGGGGGGGCACTGGGTTGGTTTCCATCCCGCCTGCCCCGAATTGTCTTCCTGCAGTTCGGCAGAAAAGCTACCCGTAAACTGGGATCTCCCGGAAGATTCATAGTGAGGCCATGCAGGAACTAATTTAGGCACATGAAAATCCCTGAAAAGAAAGGAATTGGGCATCTATCAAGGGGGATGCGAGAGGGAAACGGTTGCCAAAGATCCAGCTTTCTAAATGTCTGTCTGTCTGTATCTCTATCTCTATCTCTATCTCTATATCTGTCTATCATCTATCTATCCATCCATCCATCCATCCATCCATCCATCCATCCATCCATCCATCGCTGTCTGCCTGCCTGCCTGCCTGCCTGCCTGCCTGCCTGCCTGTCTGTCTGTCTGTCTATCTATCTAGTTATCTATCTAGTTATCTATCTAGTCATCCGTCCATCCATCCATCCATCCATCCATCCATCCATCCATCCATCCATCCATCCATCCATCCATCTATCTATCATCTATCTATCTATCTATCTATCTGGATGCTGCTTTTATTGTTTTAACAGATAATTTAGGGCAGGGAACATAACTTCTTCTTCCTCTTATTTCCCCCCCAACAACAACAACCCTGTGAGGTAAGTTGGGTCGAGAGGGAATGACTGTCCCAAAGCCACCCAGCTGGCTTTCATGGCTAAGGCAGGACTAGAACTCTCTGTCTCCTCTTTTCTAGCCTGGTACCTTAACCATTAGACCAAACGGGCTAAGCAAAGACATAAATGACCTCCTCTTAGGTGACCTTCTTACGGTGTGGACCTTGAGGCACTAGTGATGTCAATAGATCTGTGTTTCATCTCCAGAAATTTGAATCTGAGTATTCTGCACATATGTGGTTCCAAAGCTCTATAAAATGCATTAGCTTTGAAGATGTGGTCACCTAGCTGGATTTTATATTTTGTTTCCTCCTCCTCCTCCTCCCTACTTGAAGTGGCTGAATTGAAGACTGTCTCTCCTTTCTTACAAATGCATCCATTTTACCCATCTTGGCCTTCATTTATCCTTCCACTCTCGGTTTCCATCTTCTGCTGTTCAGTTGCTTTCACTCCGTGTCTCTTGGGCAGACACATTCCTCTCCCCTCTTCTCTTGTCCTGGCCTTATGGTGCAATCAGTTGGAAAACCTTTTCCATCTTCTATCAGCAATTTGGATAAAAGACAGGGTCAATGAGGAGTCATTGTGCTGATCAATTACCCGGCGAAAGAACAACTTCTGAACTCAAGGAACGATTTCACACAGACATGAGTGTGCCTTGATTTCTCTGCGTGAATGGTTAGCAACCGAGTGTAAACTGACTCCATTGACAAGCGCTTCATCTGAGTTGAGGCAACATAACACAAAGCTGCCAGAGGATACTGCATTTGTGTTGTCTCTTTGTCGATACCTTCGTCACTGGGTGTGCACTTTCCTTGTACATTGGGGCAAAATGCACCTCGGAGCTTCCTTCTAATTCTCAGGTTGATGAACGTTTTGATACTTACTTGTGGGCAAAGACGGAGAGAACAAGTGAAACACTCGATGTATCCAATTTTCTTTGGTATTTAATTTTAACGTGAAAGTACAGACTGGATGGCGTGCTGCAGCATTTAATACCTGACCTGAAGCAATATTCAGTTCTAGACTATATCTGGTTAGGAATGCTTCATTTTAGCTGATCTGTTTTACCTGGTGGTATTTTTTTTAATCTAATTAACAGCAGGTGACAATTTGCATACTTTCCTGTTTCTATTTAGATTTTTTTTTCTGCCAAGGGTTCACAGCTAATGTCCACTAATCGCCAGCCAGTCCGAACTATTCAAAAGCTGAATCTGAATTTTATTTTTAAAATGCATAGTTGCACGTGCCTCCTTTTGTATGCCCTTTTCCAGGTACATAACGCAGTCTCCAGGGTTCAAACACAAACTGTTTCCTTGGCAGCAACTTAAAGCATCTCCGTGGGTTAATATCCAAAATGGAGGCAGCATCAATCGCCATCTTGCTACTGTTACTTTGGCCCACGGATGGACGGGTGAGCCTCAAAGATGCTCTAAATTATTCCTGAAAATCCCGCTCTTGTTGAAAAGGGTTACTCTTATTGCATCTGATGAAAAGGGAAGGGAAAATTCCCACCGAAGGGCATTTATAGTGAGGGAAAATGTAGCATTTTAGGACTTGTGTTTAGGATTTCAGCAAAGGGCACGAAGGAAAGGTTTATGACTCTGGTTTAACCTGGCCTTAGGCTGCCTTTAAGCAATCTGAGCATCTTTCTTTCCAGCCTTTATTCCAGGCCATGTTTTCGATGACAGCCCCTCCGTATGTGAAGCAGCCCTGCCTTAAATCTCATCCCGGGGTCTTTTTCTTTGTGGATTGCACAATTAGCCTGGTCAAGTGAGCTGCAGGTCCAGTAGATAATCAATAGGGCTGAAAAGGCCACGTTCAACTATAAATTGTTTGCAAGCTCTCAACGGTTTCTTTGCAGAGAAAACTTTGTGTTGTTGTTTTTTTTTTTAATTTGATCTGCTGTCGGTCCGACTCTTAAGCCCCGTGGCTAAGTGCACTTTATTTTCTTTAAACAGATGTTTTATCTGTCACACATAATGCCTGTTGGATTAGGTAATTCCAGGTGATCATGTCAGCTTGTCCTAACTAATCCTTTACGGGGGAAAGGCGGCCTTAATCAGCATTGCTGAGCAGTTCGGGAAATGCATTTGTCTTCCTTTCGTTGTCATATTTTGGCTGTCACAGAAAATCATTTATCACCATAAAGGATGTGCTGGAATCCTTCTGCCACATGGTAGATCACATTCATTTTATATTGGATAAGTCTGTCTCCCCCCCCTCCCCACCCCCGAGAAATCAAAGGGGAGGGCTACTCTTTCAGACACAGAAATAGAACCTTTTCAAGGACCCACCTCACCCCTGGGCTTCGTAGTAAAAAGGCTGAACTTTTACACCGGAGTAGCAATGAACGGTACTGGGCTGGGATTATGGACACGTCCCTTCAGACTAGAAGCTGACCTGCGGATGCATCTCAGTTTTAAGCTAAATGGGGAAGTCAAGTTTTGAGTTAGTGGAATAACAGAATAAGAGAGTTGGAAGGGATCCCTGGAGGTCTTCTAGTCTAACCCCCTGCTCAAGCAAAAGACCCTATACCTTACTTGGCTGTGGGGGCCAAGCACATGTCTTTTCTCCCCCATCTACTGTGTGGATTTACTGAGTGCCATGTAGGTCAATCGTTTTGCTGTTTCCCCCCCCCCTCCGTTCATCCATTTTATGGAAAAGAGGTTGCCTTCAGAGGAGAGGAGAATGGTAAGCCCTTGTTTAGGAACAAGACACATAAAGTAAGTTTATGAGAATCCTGGTTTCTTTCTTATTGCATAGTCTTCTCAGCAGTGGTCTGAGGTCCTCCTGGTTTTCTTTTTTCCTGCCACCATTATATTAAAAGTTTTAAAATTAAATTGAAACTTTTTAATTGAAACAATAAAAGATAGTGCAAACAAACAGGCAAAAAGAAAAAAAAAGAAAAACCGGTGCAAAAAAGTGCAAGCCCTCTCATGAAAGCATTTTCACACTCATCACAAGTATAAACAATTTCATAATCTCTTCACCTCTTAACAAACATACAGCTCTTCATCCCACAACTCATCTCTTAATAATAAACAAATCAAATAAGTATCATCTCCTCCACTCCAGTTATCAGCAAACATTCCAGAGTTCTAAAATAATATTATTATTATTATGTTATATTAATAATAACATTAATTAACACATATAAAACTCGTCATTCCACATCTCAGCTCTTAGCTGTAAGCAAAAAGCCATTTAAAAGGATAAGATGGTCCTGATATCCTGGCATAAACAAACAAGAAAACCCCTCTTTAACGTGACAAAGAGGGAACATCTTTCCTTTAAAGGAAGACAAGCTCAAATACACAACATTTTTCAAACCCAAATGGCAACAGTTCCAAAGAAAACTATCCCAAATAACGACATAAATAGACATGCCATATCTCATCTCTAAACTATATTAAACAGTATAAAAATCAACAGTTAGCAAGTGTAAAGTAATTCTAGAAGACTGAAATTCAATATAGCAAAGAGAGATAATTTCTCATAAAAAAAAATCCAAATCCACAAAAGTTCCATATTAAAGTAAAAATACAGTTAGATATACAGAACCCATTTAAATGCCATCAAATTACAATGTATAAAGTACAGTAACTGTAAGGAGAAAAGCTGAAAGACTATATTAAATGTAAGCAAATACAACATACTTTTTTTTCAGTCCAGATATCAGCATTCTGAAAGAAGAAGCCAAACAGACATGTCCCATTTTAACCCTGGTCAAATAAACCTCCTCCTCCTCCTCCTCCTCCTCCTCCTTCTTCTTCTTCTTCCTCTTCCTCTTCCTCTTCCTCTTCCTCTTTCTCTTCCTCCTCCTCCTCCTCCTCCTCTTCTTCTTCTTCTTCTTCTTCTTCTTCCTCTTCCTCTTCCTCTTCTTCTCCTCCTCCTCCTCCTCCTCTTCTTGTTCTTCTTCTTGTTCTTCTTCTTTTTCTTCTTTTTCTTTTCTTCTTCTTCTTCTTCTTCTTTTTCTTCTTTTTCTTTTCTTCTTCTTCTTCTTCTTTTACATATTCATCAGAAAAAATGAATATGAGTTCAGAGATCTCACTGGATGAAGGACAAACTGGTCTCTTTCAACACTGTTCATCAGGATTCTCTGTACAGGCCCAACGTGAATGAGATGGATGGTCAAGTAGAAAAGCGATACTCTGTTCTTTGAATGGCAGATGAAGCCATTCAAACATTTCTTGCCCGGTATTCTCCCATGCTTTTATGAGTTTATTTATTTGTATCCTGCCTTTATTATTTTTACAAATAACTCAGGGCATATCCTTGAGGTATTGGTAAGTTAATTTATAAGTTATTGTAACTTGTAATTGTAAGTTATTTGAGTAACATATCCAACACGCCTTCTTCCTCCTATTTTCCCCAAAATAACAACCCTGTGAGGTAGGCTGGGCTGAGACAGAATGACTGGCCCAGCTCGCTTTCATGGCTAAGTCGGGACTTGAACTCATGGTCTCCCAATTTCTAGGGGAGGCACTTTAAGCACTAAACCACGCAGGTTCTACAATTTGTGTGCTGAGTTTGTGTACTGTTTACTCTTCGGACTGAAAAAAATGGATGCTAGCAAAGCAGTCATTTCTTTCTTAGTGTCCTTTGCATGTATTGGACTTGCTCCATAATTTAAGTTACAGAATTCTTTATTGGCCAAGTGTGGTTGGACACACGAGGAATTTATCTCCAGTGCAGAAGCTGTCAGTGTACATACAAGCAACAAGTGATAAATCACGATCATAATCATAAAATATTCATCATAAATCATAAGATACAACACGCAGTGATAGGCACAGGATACTAAATAAGCAGTCAACATAAATCACAATAGGATACTAAATAAAAGCAATCAACATAAATTATAAGATACAAACAACAAAGTTATAGTCGTGAGAAGCTAAGGAAATAGGTAATAGGAAAGATGAAAAAGGATACTAGGTGGTTTGACATCCCAGGTCATAAGAAAGTGTTCTGGGAATTAGTTGTTTAGCAGAGTGATGGTTATGGGGGGGGGGGAAACTGTCCTTGTATCTAGATGTTTTAGTGTGCTGTTCCCTATAGAGTCGTCCAGAGGGTAGAAGGTTAAATAGTTTACGTCCAGGATGTGAGTAGATATTTTCTCAGCCCTCTTTCGGACTCGTGTAGTGTACAGTTCCTCAATGGATGGCAGGCTAGTAGCAATTGTTTTTTCTCTGTCCTAACTATCCGTTGAAATCTGTGTGTGACTTGTTTGGTGGCTGTGCCAAACCAGAAAGTTACAGAGGTGCAAATGACAGACTCAGAAATTCCTTTGTATGGGTCTAATTAACTCAACTTGTTAAATCAATTGATAATAGAGACTATTGGTGCTAAAACTCAACACAATGGAGGCCATCGACTTGGGAAAAAACCAGTTTTGGCTCATTCCCCACTTGTTGCTTGTTGAAGTACTCGCAGAAGGAGTCAACTATCTCCAACAACTCTGACTTCTTCTGCAAGCCAGATTTGCTTAATGGCGGCATGGTTCACTTAACAACAGCAGTGATTTCCTTAACAAATGTGGCCAAAAGGTCATGAAACGGGGCAAAACTCATTTAATAAATGCCTTGTTTAGCAATGGATGTTTTTGGCTTAATTGTAGGACTATCTATATCAGGGGTCTTCAAACTTGGCCCTTTTATGACTTGTGGACTTCAACTCCCATGCTGGCTCAGGAATTCTGGGAGTTGAAGTCCACAAGTCATAAAAGACCCAAAGTTCCCCACCCCTGAATTAGTTCATACTTTAAGTTTGGCAGATGTTTTGTCTTAATTGAACAACATGTATTTTTTTCTCTCTCTCTGTAAATTTTTAAAAATATCCATGTCTCTCTAGACAACTTTTAATTTTCCTTTTAGTGAACCAGCTGAATATTGTTTCATTTCCCATAAGACTTTTGTTTAGCCTCACAACATTGTTGAGAAAAAGAAAATAAAAGCTGATGAATGAAGCCATGTGTTTTTTGTCACTCAGATGAGTTTAGAAAATTCTTCTTGAGGTCTTTGTTTATGGAAAAATGATAAATTTGATATTTTAAAGATAAAAATAATTAGTATAATAAATAGTGATCCGTTAAATAAATGTGGGAATATTTCTGTTCAATTAGTTGTACTCTCTAGTTTAGAGTTACTGACGTTTTCAGCAATTAAATCCATATTTGAAAGAGAATTCCATTTGTCCACATTATTTTCATAGACACATAAAACCCCCAGGTTTAAAGTGAGTTTTTCTTAAACAGGATATTTTTTTTCTTTCTGAAATATGGAATAAATACAAATGAAATAAATTATACTGACAAGATTCTCTTATGTTCTCTTTGAAGATGTAAGTGCTCACTTGGATTTTGATTGGTGTTAGAGCCTAGAACCTAGAATAATTGGGTTGGAAGGGACCTTGAGGGTCTTCTAACCCAACCCCCTGCTCAACCAGGAGACCCTATACCATTCCAGACAAATTGCTGTCCAATCTCTTCTTGAAACCCTCCATTGATGGAGCACCCACAACTTTTGAAGGCAAGCCCTTCCACTGATTTATTGTTCTCACTGTCAGAAAATTTCTCCATCGCTCTCTCTTCCACTCCATTACTTCTTGTTCTGCCCTCTAGTGCTTTGGAGAATACGTCAACCCCCCTCTTAGATCCCCAAAATTTATAATTAACTAACTTCTTGCAACTGCCTTTTGGTTATTTATGATTTTCTCTTTGTTGTCCACTTGTGGTGTCCTGTGACTGGTGTGTTTTTCTCACACTTTACAACATCCCCTCTGGACTACTAGCCTACAGTAGAGAAGGCCCAATGAATATCCGGATGTGTGGAGATTTTTTATGAGCATCTGACTTAACTTGTTCAGGCCTCAGCAAGTTTGGATAAAAGTTTGAAAAGTTGTCTGTTTTCTTCCCAGGTCCTATATTACCACAGCTTCACTCTAGTAAGTGAAAATGGCTGCTGTCAGCAACTCTACGGACTCTGGATTTGATCCATTACTGCTGTTACGCTCTCCATTGTGGTTAGTTCACAGAGGGAGAGATTTATTATTGGCAGAATACTTCAAAGCCGCCTGAAAAGAAATCTCATTTTTCAATGATAAAAATAGATATCATATAGGTTTCTGGAGCCTTCAGTTCAACCCCATTAATGAATAATAAATGTGGAAACCCACTGGCCAACTTTCCATTGCAGATTTGCTTTTTCATAATAGTTTTCACAGTGACCCTTTTCTGTTATCTTGACTCTGTCTTTTAGCCTTACAGGTAATCCTCAATTTGCAACCACAGTTTCTGCTGCGGTTGGTAAGTGAGTTTCACCCACTTTTTGATCCCAATAAATAAATGGTTGTAAACAATAAATAAAACCAGTGCAGGCTGACAAAAACAGAAGAATGAAAAGAAAGAGTAAAAGATGCAAAAAAAAAAGAAAAAGGAAAAATAGGAGAAAGGGGAAAAAAAGAAAAATAAAAGTAGTAAAAAAAAGAAATATATAAAAAGTGACTTCTCACCCTCATCGCAAGAAATATAATCAATTTTAATACATCACTTTCTTCTAAAACACAACAAATGATCTTTTCTTTCCACATCTTATCTCTTATCTAGAAACAAATCCATAATTTTTTTAAAAAAAGAACCATACAGAAGTTTTTCCTTTACTGTACTGAAAGGTTGAGAAAAAGAATCTCCCTCTTAATTCTGTTGGAAGTAAAACTGGGTGTACCACTGATGAACATCCATCAATAACTGAAAAACCCATCCACGTCCACTTTTTTCTTGATTAAAACAATAACAACAACTTCTCTGCATGTTACTCTGTCCATGTGCATGGACCTTTGGGTCAGTCTTGATCCTGGTGTCTGCCTCGGTTAGTCCCATCAATTTTCCTGGAAAGATTTCAGAAATGACCTGTCAGGCTGAAACTGGGAGACTGGGAGCCAACTGGGGGACCTTGGTCCGGTCACTCTGTCTCAGCCCTAGGAAGAAGGCAATGGCAGACCACTTCTGAAAAACCTTGCCAAAAGGACTTCAGAGATTTGTCCAGGAAACCTCCAAGAATCAGACACAATTAAATGGAAGAAGAAGAAGAAGAAGAAAGAGATGTAAGGGAGATAAGCACTTGGTAATCCATTAAAAAAATTTTTTAATTTGGTCTTTATGTATTCACCCAAAACGAAGACTCTGATAAATTTATGATAATCTGACAAAAATATAGGGAAGATTTCCATCCAAAACCAATCTTCCATCCCAATAAATCTGTACTTTTGTGTAGAAGTAAGCATATGCATTCTTGTGAGAATCCACGTTCACTTTCCAAGCAGAATGTTGTTTTTTTTTAAAAAGCACACTAAGTCAATTAATAGTTACTAATTAAAATTGATTGCTTGTAAAATAAAGTAACCCATTTGTAACATTGCCAGATCTTCCACTAGCATATTCCCATCATTTTCCCATTCTTGGTTTCACATGCACACTGACATCGACATACATACGAGGGTACGGTTGGAGAAGGAGAGGTGGAGTCTGGGGGTAGAGTCAAGAGAGGAATCAGCCTGGAATTGTTATGTTCCCACAAGAGAACTAAATTCAACCTCTCTTGAATTCTGTTGACTCTTATCTAGTATCAGTTTAATGCTGACCATTAGTTAACTAGATTCTTGTGTGTAGGCATGAGCAATAAATCAGCTAAACTGTGCCGGTCCTGATTCTTCACACCTGACAAATACTGACTCATTCTCCAGCTCCTTCATCAAGGAACATTGATAAGAGGAAGAAAAAAGCCATTGCGGAAGGCCTTCAATGAAATAGACCACCCTCCCTTCTCAAACAAGGGGTCTTCAGGCTAATCTTCAAGGACATCCACATTTTTCCGGAGTGATGTCTGTAGCCATTAGGACCTCCTCTCCTTTTGCAGCTCTTCCATGGTTACTATATGGAGGGAGGAAACATCCCATATCCGCATCCTCATATTATGTTTTGTTGTGTTTTTATGGTTGGCGTTCATTCTATTGCATGGGCCTTAGAAGGTCCCTGTGCTGGAGAAATTTAGAAGTTAACATCGTGGTCTCTGTGAAATTTGGGGATATTAAAACATAGGAAATCCATTTTCCAGCAGAGAGAGGATTAAGCAGAGGGAGATGAGTGGAGGGAGAGAAGAGCTTCCATTTTTGCCTTCTCGAACAGACGGTGTTAAGATGACAAGAAAAGGACGCAGGAAACCTTGGAGGCTGAACGGGAACAGCGTCAGCTCCATCCTGCCTTGAAATCCACACCCTTCAAAGTTCAAGGAAGCCCCTCCAGCTAGGCTGCTTTGCCAAAATGCTTCAGCCACTTATTATACCTAGATTGCCCCCCAGAGATGAAGCAGGCTGAGGCAGGGGGAGTGCAGAATAAATATGATTTAGTGAAAGCTCATACCCCAAACGCATCATTGGCCTCTGAACTCGGAACATTTAAATATTTCAAGCTTACAAGCGGGGCCTGTCACAAGAATGGGCTTGCGTCCCTAGCCGGTTCGTGAACATCTGCCGAGGCATTTACCAAGTTAATAGATTAGGTACGAAAATTAGGCAGGTGTTTTTCGCCAAAGCCAGAAAACATCAAAATCAGATTGCCCTCCAAGTATCCCAGCACAGGCAATTGAGGTGGAATGACTCATAGAGTCTAACAGATAATAAAACACGCATAACACTCGCTTTAAGATACAGGTGGGGATATGCTCTGCTCCAGGAGAGGCGGGGGGGGGGGGAGCCGGGTCCTGTTTGAGGAAAAAAGGTAATTGAATACAGATGGGTGGAAGCAAATGAAAGAATGTTGCAAGCATCTCCATGGAATAGCTAATGGGAATGAGACAGAATAGGAAATTAAAAATTATTTGAAACAGATGGACTATTCTTTGAGGGTTGTTTTTTTCCCCCCCAAATTTATTAGGGCCCTGGAAAAAAAAAAGTGTCTGTTTATTTTCCACGGCCATGAAATTAATGACTTGGTGAGTTGTGCTTGTGCAGTTTTATGACTGCCGTGTCATTTGTCATAATTTGGGTGCCGTTTGATATGGATTTATGAATGTTTCCTCTCTCTATCCTCCCCCATCACCCCACCCCAGTGTGATTTATCGGCATTGGTCATATGTGAATTAGACTGTCACCTTTACTCTATGAAAGTACAAATGACAGATTATGAAAGAGTACTTGGAGTTCCGAGTACAGCAAGAAAGGTTGATGCAGCTTCTTCAGCCAAGTTGTTTATACAGTACATTGTTTTAGGGTTTTTTGCTTATAATTTGGAAACAGAGGAGGAAAACCTTGGATACAAGTCAAGCTTGCAGAATCACCAGGCTGAGGTGAGGGCTGAAGATCTCAGGGGAATGTCCCTTGTGGATTTCAACCTAACTTCTTCTTCTATCGTGCCATCAAGCCAGAGAGGTCCCTGCAATGAACCACGGGTCTTCAACCTGCCTGAGGACCAATCCAGATGGTATCTTGGCAAATGTATGGTCAGGACCCCCTCTGTTGCAGGAGGAACGGGGTGTAAGTAAGTAAGACAAAAAGTTCTGCTTCTTTTGATATCACCGCCATTACATTGACCTCACCTCACGTTGACCTTCAGTACTTGAACATTTGTTGACAGAAGAGGATTAGCTGTCCCTAGAATTAGTCTCCCTCCTAAACTGTGTTTAGAGACTGACACAATTCTCTGCAATTTTCTAGGGGGGGAGGAAGGATGTTTTGGGGCTGATGGGCTTCCCCGGCTATGCCGAAAATCTTGGTTTCCAAAGGTGCAGACTCCTCTCAAGAAATGACTTCTCAAATGAAGATTTGCAAACAAGACTTGGCAAGGTTGTTTACTGTAGATCAGGATGAAACCATGTTTACAGTTGTTGAAAGAAAAATTAGGTACAGTTCCAAGCTGGGAGTAAATAAAATGGAGGCTAAGATGCCGGAAATAAAAATGGAGGCTGCTTAGGAAAGAAGGTTTGTTTATTGATGAGCAGAACCAGCAACATCATGCACCAAATGGAGTTGAGAGTGGGTGGGTTTTTATACTTTCTACAGGCTTTGTATTTGAGATGCCTGTTGTGAAATGTACTTTACCTGAGCTTCAGTGTGACCTTTTGGTGGTGGGTTAATCCTATAATGTCCTAAAGGTCCTGCCCTGTCCTTGGAGCTCAGTGTGGAAATGTAAATTCTTAATCCCATCAGTTGTAGGGACTGAAGGTGTTTTGCTTATGAATACTGTGCCCCAGTCTTTCTGAATGGATTACCAAATCTGCATTTCTAAAGAGTGGCCTCCTCAGGCTTCTGCCTGGGGAAAGGGAGACTGGGGCTGTTTCTGCCTAAGATTTTTTCTCCATTTCTCCTTCAAGGGGAAATATTCTATCCTGCCCCTTTTTAACGTCCCCCCAAATATTTCATTCTCTGCAGGGGAGGGAGTGGTGTTGACTTCCTACACAGTAATTTGCAGCTGTGCAACAGGATCCCTGCACAATTCCATTTTCTCTCTAGAGTCTAAATCCCAAGCTTTTCTCTCCTGCTTTTCTGGCTCAACGGATAGTACGCTGCTCTCTTTAAGGCTGTGGGATCTGGCTGCAATATTCTCTCAAGTCTGGAAATCACAGGATCCTGTCTCAACAGCTTCATTCCTAACAGATCTTTATGCTTTCTTGGTCCCCATCCGAGGCTGAAGACTCTTCCTTTGCCCGTCTGTGACCCCAGCTGGACTCCACTGCAGCACACCAGCTTGGACAGGTGACGGAAGAGACTCTCAGAGCAGACGTATTACCACTTCCTTGCAGATGTTTCCTAGCACTGATGATGTTACCTAGTTTGGGTAATGAAACATATGCAAGAAAACATTGCTTTTGTGCTGTCATAATGCCAGATACCACATCTGGAATGCTAAGGCAGTTTAGGGTTATTGCACCTCACAAAGAACCCAATGGAAATGGAAAAGTTGCAGGAAAAAAGCTCCCTATTGGTTTTCTTCCAAGGCTTGGCAGTGGTAACATAAACAAATGCCTAACTGAGAATTTGATTTCCTAATGATCAGGGCTAAGCTACATTTTTTGAAAGTTCTTCTCAGAATTTGGAAGAACTTCCCCACCAATTTGGAGTGGGGGTCAAAGGGCAGGAGCATTCAATCAGAAGTAGTTGGGGTATCTACACAGGGATGGGGTGGAGGACAAATGGTGTCCACAACTATGTGATCCAAGCCTCCCACTTCACCCCACCCCTAAACATGGCAGTGATTATTTCCCCCTCCATTTTCTTCTTTCCAAAGTGATGTGTCATGCTTCCGACAGATGAAACTCTACAAAAGATCTTCGAGGCATTGTTTACCTTAAAGAATCTTTTATTCGAGAAACAAAGCATCGGCACTACATAGTTGAAACCAAAAACTAAATCCTCCTCCCCTGGATACAAAGTAACAAAGTACAATTCCCTCCTCCAATAAACAGTCATAAATAACGTTCCCCAATTAGCTTGAAGCGTGGGCTTTCTCCCCAGCTCTCCAGTCCGCCAAAACACTATCAGCTCTGGGCCCAGTTTGTCCTTGGGTTCCCATGGCTGAGTTATTATTGTTATGACGAGCTGGGCTCTCATCCACATTCCCCATCCCAGCATCGACTAATTCTAAAAGCAATAGAGAAAATGGCTGCATTTTCATCTGTTGTCAAAGCAAGGACATCCAAAGCAGAGTTGACATGATGAAGACAACTAGAGATCCCGTGGTAGCTTGCAAAAGTCACAGTGCAGTGTGTAATCCATCAGCTCTCACTCTGTGCAAAGACAACCAAGGTTTGACCTGGTCACACAAATAAAATTGTATTGTTGTGTTTAAGGATCTCCTTTGTGCGACCATTGGCAGATGTAGCTTGGGAAGGAGCAAGATGTTCTTACAACTCTCTTTCTCTTTCTGATGCAGCCTGTTTTCGTTCCTTCTGGTCTACGGGGGGGCAGAAGAAGGCGAAGAAGCCCTGGTGAAGAACAGCAGGGTAGATGAACAATCTAAGTTCAGAATGTTTCTCTGTATAATTCTCTTGCCTTTCTCCTTTTAAGAGGGAGATTAGGTTAGCTGCACCCACCCAACATGGTGTTGCCAATGCTGACACTTTGCTTGTAGAAGTCCTTTATTTATGAAGTCCCTCAGTCAGCCAAATGGAATCTGTTCCACATTTTGAAAGGTTAAAAGACTTTCCTTCTGCTAAGCTTTTGGACTGAACTGAGTGGGATTTAAGTTTTCAAATACGTGACATGACAGATTCTTGGCACCAACTAGACGGCCAGAGCCCAGAAGGATGGATGGAGGCAGTCTAGGGCTGTCTGAACAGGAGTACAATTAAACTTGAATGGCCAGGTGTCACTGCAGAGCAACATGACACCCCCAAAAGAGGCCAACTGGCAGGTGGGACTGGTGAAGACCCAGGAGCTCCTGCAAATGATGGCTCAGGTGGAACAAATGAAAACGGGAGGAAGAAAGCCATTGTAGCGCGTCTTCTACATCACCTAAAGATAATGATGGATTCATTTAGCTAGGGAATCTAAAGTTATGTGTTTCTGACCAGCCAAAGTTGTGGGTTGTTGTTGTTTTTTTCCCCTCCTCAAGGCTGAGTTTCATCAAAATCTTAGCTGCTTGGTCCCCGAGTTCACGATGATTCAAACAGCTTGTTCCTACATGGGAGGGCTGCAGTTTACAAATGTTTATACCACAGGGTACAGCCAGATGGCACTTCCACAGGCTTGGAGGGAAAGTGTGATGTCCACCCCGTGATGGATCGACTGATGAAAACAGAAAGCAGCAAGATGAGGAGAAAGGGGAGAGAGGAAGAGAAGAAAGGCCCGAATCAAAACCTCCTTGCAAAGTCATCAGTGAGCAGTGGAAGATGTTTCTCATTGTTTTCATTAGTCTAGTGCAAGGAGACGCGGCCAAGGCACAGGGTCAGAGTAAGGGCAGAGTAGCTCTTTGCAGATGGAACATGGAAAACCTGAACAAATGTGGTCGTCAACTCTTGCATCGTGATGGAGGAACATGTCCGTTGGTTTCTTGTTAGAAATAGCTTGTTTCAAGGACGAAGAGCAAATGGCCGGCTGTTTTCCCACTGTGCAGATCACAAGCTATTGCGTTCAACCAATGATGACCTTAAGTCCATTTAGTGGTTCTAAAACTGAACTGGGTTTTGAACTCAGTCCCAGCCCTGGTAGTAGAAACACCACACAGATGGAGAAGACTGGGGCAATATTATTGTTTGGGGAAAAAAGTTGGTTTTCTCGCTTTCCACTGGGGTCAAACTTTTTCCTTTCATTTCGGAGGAGAGAAGACCTGTAAGAAATGCACCTTGGTATCTGATGTGAGGATGTTAGTGAGAAATGGATCCTTGATAAGGCTAAATGCTTCCCACCTCAGCATCTTCTTTGGATGGGATGATGCCTCTTGCCTTTGAGTAGAGAGATTTTGCTTTCTTTGGGTTGGTAGTAGATGCTGTTCCTGCACTTACTCCCTAGCATAAGGGTATTGCCTACTCTTTCCTGTGTTTAAGTAGATGTTGGCCTGTCCTGGTGAGGTTGAAGGATGGGTCCCAGGAGGCCTTTAGGCCATATGTTCCTGACCAGCTGGGATGGTCAGGAATGGACAAACGCCCTCATCCTGTGGTGGGTAGGCAGTAAAAGATCAATCAGTTACTTGGCTAGCTAGTCTGTCAAGAAGATTTGTGCAGGAAAGATGAAATGCATGTGCCTTAGCCCGAGGAACTCTGTTCCCTAGAAACTAGTCAACATTGAAAAAGTACTTTTCCTCTTTCTGTTCCTTTCTGCAGCTGTTTTCTTGGGCCTGCCTTTTTTCTTGCCTTTGAAGGGTGAAGGGGGACATGAAGGGTTCAAGCAGGGCTGCCACTCAAACTGGTTTTCTCGGTCCAGTTCATTTCGGTTTCAGCCAGTTGTTAGGTTTCCTATAAAACTGGTGTATTCCTGATACATGTGTGGGAATTCATTCCCCAGAATTCCTGGCCTTCTGCTATCCTGGGTGAGTCTTCAAGGTGTCCTAGTTCCAACCCACTGAAAGATGCTAAGCAAGAGGAGACTGCAACAGAGAGAAGTTCAGCCAATCAGAATAGAGCTGGAAGGGACCTTGGAGGTCTTCTAGTCCAACCCGCTGCTCAAGCAGAGACCCTATGCTATTTCAGACAAGTGGCTGTCTAGTCTTTTCTTGAAAAACTCCAGTGATGAATCACCTACAACTTCTGGAGGCAAAAGCTGTTCCACTGATTAATTGTCCTCACTGTTAGGAAGTTTCTCCTTAATTCCAGGTTGCTTCTCTCCTTGATTAGCTTCCATCCATCGTATCTTGTCTTGCCTTCTGGTGCTTTGGAGAATAGGTTGATCCCATTTTATTCTTTATGGCAGCCCCTCAAATATTGAAACACTGCTATCATGTCCCCCCTAGTCCTTCTTTTCTCTAGACTGGCCATTTCCAAATCCTGCAGCCGTTCTTCATATGGTTTAGTCTCCAGGCCTTTGATCATCTTAGTTGCTCTTCTCTGCATTTTTTCCCAAGTTTCAAAAACTTTTTTGTAATGTGGTGACCAAAACTGGGTGCAGTATTCCAGGTGTAGCTTTACTAAGGTTTTATAAAGTGGTATTAATCCTTCATGTGATTTTGATTCTATGCCTCTGTTTATACAATACAGCTGGGGAATTCTGGGAGTTGAAGTCCACGCATCTTAAAGGTTGCCAAGATTGGGAACCTCTGTTCTAGAGAAATCTAGTTCTTTGTTTTAAAGAACATGTCTTTGGGAAACAGGATCTCCAGGAGAGATCCTGTTTCCCAGGATCTCCAGGCAAGCTCTCTTTCATGGACCCAGTCATGCACCCCTATTCTTCATAGAGAAGGGAGTAAAAAGACATCCCTAGAAAAGCAAAAGATCTTCCCCAACGTTCTTAGGCTTGTGCCACCTTGAACCTGTTTTCCTCCAAGAAACAATGGTTGGAAACTGACCAAAGAGAGAAGCAACCCGGAATTAAGGAGAAACTTCCTAACAGTGAGGACAATTAACCAGTGGAACAACTTGCCTCCAGAAATCGTGGGCCCTCTATCACTGGAGTTTTTTTAAGAAGAGGTTGGACAGTCACTTGTCTGATATGGTGAAGGTTCCCTGCTTGAGCAGGGGGCTGGACTAGAAGACCTCCAAGGTCCCTTCCAACTCTGTTATTCTATTCTATTCTATTCTATTCTATTCTATTCTATTCTATTCTATTCTATTCTCCTTTCTCACCTATTCTTTATTCTATTCTATTCTATTCTATTCTATTCTATTCTATTCTATTCTATTCTATTCTATTCTATTCTATTCTATTCTGGAACAACTTTTAACTAAGTGTAGGAAAACTACCTTGAATGTGAATAATGCAGTTCTGATGCAAACTGGAGGGGACAAAGAAGTCTCCTCCCTGCTTCTCCTTGGTAACCAGAAGAGACTTGCCAGGAGGACAGGTGTCTAATGGTTGAAACCATCAGGACCTACTGCAAAGGGATGGCGATGCCCGGCGTCCAGCAGAGCTTGCTGTTATCACACATGGACACTTTGGAGGAGCCAAATCTCATCATCCCAGGGGGGTGGGGGGTGGAAGCAGGTGTCACAGCATCAGAGGGGGCAGGGCTCTGGCTTGACAGCCGCCTGTGGACCACAAGCGCATCCCCCCGGCCCTTTCAGGTTGGCTCAGGGTGCGTTTCCACGCCACGCTGGCCTTGAAGCCTACTTTCCAGTCTTACATTGACAGATGGCCTGAGCAACTTCAGGCAGCCTTTGGTGAATGTGGCAGGTGCCTCAAAGTCCCCCCCTGTTGATGGGAGTCATTAGGGCCTGGAGAAATGGGGGGGGTGGAGGCAGACTAGACTGTGGTTAGTTGGGGTGCTGGTAGGGCCAAGAGGGGGTGAAGCCAAATGGAGTTATTATAGAGCCCAATAGAACCTGGCATTTAAGTTTGAGGTTACACAGCAAAATATAATTTTTACTGCTCCAAAATACTGCAATATTGGAAATATTGTATTCTACCACTTCCCACCAATTTCCAAGTGTAATAAGAAATTGTTCATACAGTACGTTGCCTCATCGGTACCTATGACAGTGTTATAAATAATGCTAATCTGCTTGGGAAAAAAAAAATCTCCAGTCAAGCAACCAAGTAATCCAGAGAGCATCTTCTCAAAATACCTGCTGTTAGCATTTCACTCTAAAATGCTTTTCAGTAGGAGAAGTGGCCGAACCTGGGGGTGGAGTTAAAAGAGAGATCAGCCTAGAATCCTTACGTAGCCATAAGCAAACTATGCTCAACTCCCTTGAATTACATTGACCCTTATCCAACCCCAAGCAGGTGCTAACTGTTACTTGAGAAGATTAATGTCAGGCGCGAAAGATCAGGTCCACCTGTAAAGGTCCAATTAAACTGAATTATTGCTATTTATGGCTATGCACAAGAATCTTCTTAGATAAGGGTAATGTGAGTTCTGGGGAGGTTGGATGTAGTTAACTGAAGAAGCCTCTTAGATGAGAAGTGAAGTGTCTTCAAAGAAAAACAGGCAAGTCCAATTGCCTCCTAAAAAAGCACCTTTGGGCCACAATGCTACTGTTGTCGTCCTGCAGATGCCTCCAACTGGACCACAGTTCCAATGCAAGGGGGACTGAATGAAAGTTGCAGAGCAGACCAAAAAGTTCTACATCATGCACCAGTTCCTGCTGTCTCTGGGTCTGGCCAAAGTTGCAGTGGAATGGAAGGTGTTGGTGTTAGAAGAATGACACATTTAAAACAGGCTGTGTTCTTGAGTTAGATGTTTAAAGATGGAACAACTGATGAATGATTTCCCTTTCCAGACTCAGCGCTTAAATGTGACAGAGCATTATGACTTCTGGAACAAAGCAAAGTGACAATGATATTTTACGCCCCTTTCAACATTTGTCAGAAGTCCAAATAAGCAGTTTCTCACATGAAGCCCACCGTGGGGCAATGGATGAAGGAATTTGTGGAGCTGGTAGCACTTTGCTCAGACTGGCATTTTTTTTTGGGTTGGTTTCTCCCCTGCCTTAATGTGTAACAAGCAGAAATTCACCAGGTGCTACTTCCCTAGGGAGAAATGACTCAAGGGTTGCACGTAGAGATGGAGTGAGCAGCCCTAATTGCGGATCCAGAGATGGTCCTTTCGGAAGTGAATTCAGAGAGGAGGTGATGAGAACCACGGTGGAAAAGAATAAAGAGCAATCAACAGCTGGTCACGGGTCTGAACCCACATGTGGACCTACACTGTGGTGGTAAGAAGTGTGAAGCCAAAGAAGGCAACACAATCCTAGGCTGCATTAACAGAGGGATAGAATCAAGATCATGTGAAGTCTTAATACTGCTTTACAAAGCCTTTGTAAGGCCACACTTGGAACACGGCATCCAGTTCTGGTCACCACATTATAAAATAGATGTTGAGACTCCGGAAAGAATGCAGAGAAGAGCAACAAAGATGATTAGGGGCTGGAGGCTAAAACATATGAAGAATGGCAAGATTTACTCAGAATTAGACACTTCTTGGACAGAAATGTGGTGGCTGGAGAGACATCTTGCAGGCATGATCAAGAATTTGTTTAAAAAATCCAGTTCCCGTCCCCAAAAGCTTTTGCTCTCTTCCACGAATCACCAGGGATAATTTTCAAGAGGAATCAGGAAATGTGGAGAGAGAAAGAGCAGGGCAAATTCTTCCCTTAGCAGTTCCAGCCCCCCCCACCCTGGGTAAATGCAATTTCGGGGAGCATCTGTTTCCTGCCGTTATGATCACCCCAAAGTCTCTGTGAAAAACGATAAAAGCTTCAAGAAAATCCCACCCCCTTAAAAGCAAAACAGCCGGCTGCATTTAGATTGAAGGACATGAAACATGAAAGTTGGATTTATGGGTTCCTTCTCTCTCTGAACATTCTAATCCTCCACTTTTATCCTGGAAGCAGAGATGGATGTAGGCGATCCGACTTTCTTTGGCTCCAATTAAAATCTGCTTTCCAGAGAGCTTTGCTTCTGCTACGGCCAGGCCTGGTGGTGCCTCTCATCAGAGGGCCCTTCTCCAGCCAGGCAGGTGGACTTTTTCTTACCTGCCGTCGGAAAGTAAAGGGCAAAGCTGTGAATTAGCAGAGAGAAATAATTGAAAGACACTTGATAGGGGAATGTAAACCATTCACTTGAAAAGACACATGTGGTTTTTCACTCTGTCTGGCTTTATTTTGCCAGAGATAGTTAATCTAGACGTACCACTTTCTGCTTCAGACAGATCGTCCCTTTCCAGCTTTTCCCTGCTTTAGGGTAGCACTTTATTTCTACATAAATCATAATATGTTTGCCTTAATAATATTTCAAAAGGGAGGGGGGGTTTTCCTCAAGTTACGGTGGGAGAGGAAAGGATCCGATTCTTCAAATAAAGTTGAAAATTCTAATGGAGAATTGAAACTGTTCCTCCTTCTCCTCCTTATTAAAACATTTCCCATGTTCTCATGATGCGTGGTTCTTTCAACCCCAATAGTGACTTTCCACCTGACATTAAAATTAATGACATTAAAATTAAAATTAAAAGACGCTTGCTCCTGGTTAGGAAAGCTATGGCAAATCTAGACAGCATACTAAAAAGCAGAGACATCATCCTGCCAACAAAAATACGTATAGTCAAGGCCATGGTTTTCCCAGTTGCAATGTATGGCTGTGAAAGTTGGACCATAAGAAAGGCTGAGCGCCAAAGAATGGAGGCCTTTGAACTACGGTGCTGGAGAAGACTCCTGCGATCCAACCAGTCAGTCCTAGAGGAGATCAACTCCGACTGCTCTTTAGAAGGCCAGATCCTGAAGTTGAAACTCAAGTACTTTGGCCACCTAATGAGAAGGAAGGACTCACTGGAGATGAGCCTAATGCTGGGAAAGATGGAGGGCAATAGAAGAAGGGGACGACAGAGAAGGAGGTGGCTGGATGGAGTCACTGAAGCAGTAGGCGTGAACTTAAATGGACTCCAGAAGATGGTAGAGGACAGGAAGACCTGGAGGAATGTTGTCCATGGGGTCGCGATGGGTCGGACACGACTTCGCAATTAACAACAACAACAACAACCTGACAGAAAGAACAAAGAAAGAAGGACAAGCCAAAGAGGTGGGGTGGGAGAGAAGGAATCTTAAAGGCTGGACACTGCTTTTATATCAGAATAAACATTGTCCAGGCTGAAGGTATGGAAGAGAGCTTGAAGCTATGCAGCCTGGCTCCTGGGATCATTTGATTTCCAGAAGTTGGAATACTTGGACTTAGTATTTTGGTATGTAAGACAACTGTTTTCCCCGAGGTGGTGCCCTACTGGAACTCTAGCTCAGCCAGCATGGCTAGAAATTCTAGAAGTTGTAATTTATAACCCATCTGGTTAGCACCAGATTGAGAAGGGTGTTTGAGAATATGCAGTTGTACGTTTGTGGTGGGGATGAGTATGCCTGGCTGCTATCTCCTGCTTTGTTGCTTGAGTTTGTCAGGCACCTGATACTACCTCAGGAAGAAAAAAACCTCCACTTTGGATGCTTTCACAGCCTCCAATCCCTCCCTAAGACTGGAGATAATTTGCAACAATCATCTGCCAATCTTAAAACACCGAGAATACATGGGGCCCATCAGAACTAACTTTCAACCAACCGATAGAAAAATAATATTCCATTGCCTGAATTTGACAGTTCCTGGAACAACAATAAAACCCCTCTTAAACAGGCATTTCCCCCCCCCCAGGTAGAATTGTGGCTACAGGTTTGCAATTGCAATTTGAGAGGAGAAAAAGGGGAGGATAGAGACCTTATTATACAATTCTGCAAATAAGTACCAGGTAAAATTTATCGGGGGAGAGGAAGAAAAAAAAAATTGGGTATTACTGTCCAGAAGCAAAATTTGCAAAGTCTTAATAAATTATCCAAGCCCCAAATGATTTTGCTTAAATTTCACAGTGGTACAGAGAATCGGATTTGATAATAATTTAAATAACTAAAAAGAAGAAGAATGAAAACCCGACTAAGCCTGGGCTCCATAAACCTAACCGAAGCCCCACGGCTGATGGTTTTCGCAGGTCCTGGCAACATACGAATTAAATGAAGGAAGCACACATGACTCAGTAGTCTGAGGTCGTTTTTTTTTTTATCCTGTTCTAACAACTGTAAAGAAGGTTTAATTTATGTTGGCTGGTAAGTAACGTTATATTTCATTGACATAAAAAGAAGATTATTCCAGATGACTGCCACAGTCAACTTTTCGAAACCTCAAAGCGAGGAATTTGGGGGGGGGGGCTCAGAGGAACTTCTGGCAGCTAAATCCATCCAAGGCATTTTTGCACTGGTCTCAGCTCCGGTGAGTTCAACCATGCCTGATTCCGGATAAACGTCTGTAAGGCTGAAGTTTTTAAAAGCTAAGAAGAATGTTGGGATTTGGGATCGTAGGAATGTACTAATACAGTAAATCCTGAATTCTCTACTCCTTCTGGTCCATAATAATAATAATAATAACAACAACAACAACAATAATAATAAAGTTGGAAGGGACCTTGGAGATCATCTAGTCCAATACTCTGCTCAGGCGGGAAACCCTAGACCATTTCAGACAAATGGCTGTCCAATCTCTTCTTAAAGACTTCCAGTGCTGGAGCATTCACCGCTTCTGGAGGCAGGTAGTTCCACTGGTTAATTGTTCTCACTGTCAGGAAGTTTCTCCTTAGTTCCAGGTTGCTTCTCTCTTTGATCAGTTTCCATCTGTTGCTTCTTGTCCTGCCTTCAGGTGCTTTGGAGAATAGCTTGACTCCCTCTTCTTTGTGGCAGCCCCTCAAATATTGGAAGGCTGCTATCATGTCACCCCCGGTCCTTCTCTTCATTAAACTAGGCAACACCCAATTCCAGCAACCGTTCCTTATATGTTTTAGCCTCCAGTCCCCTGATCATCTTTGTTGCTCTTCTCTGTACTCTTTCTAGAGTCTCAACATCTTAATAGCCCCATTTGTCACCCAAATATAATATATATTCTTATTATGTTACATCATTGTGTGAGTGATACTAATATCTGGCCAGACAGAAATAGCTACACAGGGATTAGCCCCAATCGTGATATGATGGCCTCTGAAGGCCAGGAGACTGATGGACTAGGCTGGTCAGGGTCCAATCCAGCACAGCACTGTTTATGTCCTTATCAACACTATCGCCATCTTCACACCAACAGCCTACACACAAACACACCCCTCCTAAGCACAGTGTCTTTACGCCAATGCCATTTGTACACCCCTTCATTAGCCTGATGGTGATATCAAAGGAGCTTTACAACTCCTGCACACATATCGTCAAATACAGAAATAAAATTTTGGGGGTATCTTTCAACTAGAAGGTAGCCTTCTACAGCTGTTTCATGCTGGGCTGATGCATCTTTGAAATCTCTCCTGATGCTAATCAGTACAGGAGCTTACCTGGTTTTATTGACGTGGGAAGGGAAATATTAAACATTTGCAAATTTTGTGTGGCTTTCATGTCAGGTATTTGCCAGGTGTGAGTGGAACTGGGCCAAAGATTGTGCTTTGAAGACAATCTGGGAAAGCTCTGTCTCTCTCCCGCGGACCCTTTTTGGATATGTTTGCCGTCTGTTTTCTTTCACAATTATTAATGAAATTTCACAGCTGTAGTGCTACACACATGAACTTGGAAGCAACCCTCACTTAATTTAGTGGGACCAGCTTTGGAAGATAGATGCACGTGACACAACCCCATTCAAGTCGTTCCTCCACTCCCGTTGAATTGAGTGGAGGTTCAGATTTTAAATTTATTAGAACTGTTGGATGTTTAATTGGTAAACTATGTCATGGCAAACAGTTGATATCATTTCAATTCCTATCTTTGAAATTGCCTCCAACCTTTTCCAAGTCTGGCTATAATTTGCAGTGAAGGTTTTTTTAAGTCCAGTGGGGCTTAATGTCAGATTAAAGTTATAAAAAAAAAATGGTATGCCTAATTTTGGCCTGCTTACAAAAGGTGATTCAGATCATTTATTATTTTTGTTGTTGTTATCATTATTATTAGCCTAAGTTTGAAAGATGTTTGGCAAGGAAGATATTTCTCATTTTGAAGGGAAGATGCACACTGTTCACTGTAAAAGTCTAAAGCTGCTTCTTAGTTCTGCAATTTTTTAAAAGAAAAAATAGAAGGTGACTGGTTAAATAAACACTGCCTAATAAGTGTCACGGGTGTTCCAGCAAGTAAATTTCCAAGCAATTTGATATTAATTAATTTCAAACAAGATACAGTCAATAACTGAGTGCAGAGATAGATTTATTACAAGAAATGGTATCTGGAAGCCTAATATGTAATGAAGGATGTCATAAGATATCAACCCAACAAAGTAGAGTAATATAAATGACTGAATCATTCATTATTGTAAATCTTTCTGTCTTGGGAATGAGTTATATGTATGGTAAATTAATAAGTTATTCTGATGTACAGTCTAAAAATGATTCAGGCTGCGGTCTTATTCCTCACTTATCTAGAAAAAAAACCACTTCCCACTCAATAGGCCAAGACTTAGATTTGAATTATGGTCTGTATGCCACATTTCCCATTGCAAATATTGTTATCTAAACCAGGCGTCTCCAACCTTGACAACTTTAAGACTTGTGGAGTTCAACTCCTAGACATGGCTGGCTGGGGAATTCTGGGAATTGAAGTCCACGAGTCTTAAAGTTGCCATGTTTGGAGACCCCTGATCTAAACAGATAACAGAATAACAGAGTTGGAAGGGACCTTGGAGGTTTTCTAGTCCAACCCCCTGCTCAGGCAGGAAACCCTACAGTACACCATTTCAGAAAAATTGTCCAGTCTTTTCTTAAAAACTTCCAGTGTTGGAGCATTCACAACTTCTGGAGGCAAGTTGTTCCACTGGTTTATTGCTCTAACTCAATAAATTTCTCCTTAGTTCCATGTTGCTTCTCTCCTTGATGAGTTTCCATCCATTGCTTCTTGTCCTGCCTTTTGGTGCTTTGGATAACAGCTTGACTCCCTCTTCTTTGGGGCAGCCCCTGAGATATTGGAAGACTTCATTAAACTCTCTTCATTGGATATTGGTAGTTTGTGGGCAAGCTTTCCTGACTCTGCTCTCCATCCAGGGGTTAAGGTTTAGGTCCACATTAGCATGATCTTTGTGGTCCCTATATCCTCCTTCCATCAATCCTTCCACTGACCAGGTTTTGGGAGCATGACCAGTTTAAATTGAGGACGCTGTTTTTTTTGAGCTGAAGAATTTGATTGCAATGTTTGTGTGTTCTTGACTCTTCCATGTAATTAAGTTTATTTAATTTTCCTTCATAGCAGAACAGCCATCTCATGGTTCATCTATGGCATTCCATTTTTTTTTTTAGAATTGAGTCTCCCTTGAGTTACATTTGGAATTTGACCCTGGGATTTGATCCATGTTTCAGGACCTTCACTTGTCAGGATCAAGTTGAGAGAACTTTCTTTTCCTCAGCAATACTTGATACTGACTTAAATTACGGCAGTACCTTGATTAGATGAAGTTTTATATGGATCATTATATTGTGTCTGTTGATACTGGCTTATCTTAACTATATGATGTTTATAGTTTCGCTTCTACTACATGTAGGTATAAGGGCATGCCAGACAAAAATCTAATTTCAATTGAGTTTAGAATTAGGGCTTTTGTATGGCAAATTTCTGATGGAGCTTAATTCCAGAAGGGTAGAAATCAATCCTGTGGTTGATTCTTAACCTTTAAAAATTAGATTTGAGTGAAATATGGGCCCCGAGGAGTTACAGGTTGGATGTCCTTGATATCAAAGGTAGGAAATGCAGTTGAGGTTTCAGTAGGGAAGGCAAAACATTTCAGGTGAGACAAAATGTGTGATGAAAATTCCTCTGTGTATTATGGGTTAAATGAAAGATTAAGCTGAAATCAGTTGATTACTGGAATTGGTATAATGAAAAAAGATGGCGAGGTGCTAGAAAGAGTGCAGAGAAGAACAACAAAGATAATAAGGAGTCAGGAGGCTAAATCGTATGATGAACGGCTAAGGGAATTAGCCTAAGAAAGAGCAGGATTAGGGGAGATATGATAGCTGTCTTCCAAATCCAATACTTGAAGGGCTGTCACACAGAAGAGGGGATTCCCAAAGGTGCTATTTTTCAGGAGGCAACCTTGTTTTTCCTTTGAAGATGTTTCACTTCTCATCCAAGAAGCTTCTTCTGCTCTGACTGGATGGTGGGGAATGGAAGGATTTATGCTCCTTGCAGACCGCTGGTCATTTGCCTTCTCTTAGAGAGTCCTTGAGGCCACTTGGAGGCTTATCTAGAGGTTTTGGTCAACAATGAATGTAGTTTACAAGCAGCTAGTATAATTTGTGAACACTGCATTGTACTATCACCTCCCTGGCTCATCTTGTCTCCCAGACTTTATGGGTGGGTTGAAGCCTTCCATTCGGTTTATGAGCATCAGGATGAGACACCTCAGGGCTCAAAGATTGTCCAAGAATGGAAGGTTCTGATTGGCTGACAGCAAGCACCTGTTTCCTGGCTGAACTACATCGTAGGCTTGTTGCGGAGGATGAAAGAAAGGAACTATTCATGCAGACTTGTAGTCCTTAGAGACACCACAGCAAGAATTTGTTGCGATTGCTAGTTAATGCCTCTTTGTAAGCAGTGATATTGTGCTTCTGACTAACAATCCATCAGAAACGCAGAGGAAGGGGCAGATTTTTCTTAAATAGGACCCCTTCATTTGTCTCATCTCATTTTTTTCAAGGTGATGTCGGTGTAGCAGCTGTTACAAAAATTCAGAGAGGAAAAAAGCTCTCTGAACGCTCCCCCCATCACTTGGCCGTCTCCTTCAACCCATCCAAAACCTGTTTTTGATTGCCTTGACAGTGTGACCCTCGACTGCGTGGGGTGCTAAACTCTTGGCGTGCAAGGGTGAACGCAGGGTCCCCAATGCCTGATTTGGCATGCAGATGGTTTGGCCCTGCCCAGGTGATGTTGAGTCAAAGTCACACAACTGTCAGCCAAGAGACAGTGTGACTTGATCCTCTCCACGTTCCTCAGCTGAGGATCTCTGGCAACAGGGACGTTAACTCAAAGATGGGCCGTTGCTTCTGCCCTTTGAAGTTGGCACCATGACTGTGAACAGGAAGCCTGGGGTTGAAAGCAAAATTTTAATACAAACAGAATGACATTAATATCACATTTCGCCATGATGGGAAGAGATGAGGTTGCACGCAGCCCTTTTAAACTCCCAGCAGTGACGTTCTTTACTTGGAAAGAGGGGTGGGGGGTGGGGGCAGGTGTGATGGTAGCATCTAATTTTGCTTCTATCCGAATGAAAAAGGAGTTGTCACCCGGATGAAACCAGGCTGTCAGGAACGAACAGCTGAGAGACCCAACTGGTGGAATGCCGGTGCCAGAAGGATTCAGTTAATGGCTACTTTCTGGCCGTTGTTTCCAGCCACTTCCCTCGTGTCTTCTTTCTGTAGAATTGAAGGCGAGGCCAGGCGGGGTGGAAGAACTGAAACTCATTAAAACAACATCAAGCCGTCAGATGCAAAACAGAATGATGAAAAGACACTCTCCAGCATTTCCACATGCAGGTTTCCCTTCATAATATTTATCAGTACTCTGCTGTTTCTCCTTTTCTGATTTCCCCGAATGGGGAGATTCGCATAGCGCCTTCTCTGTTCGGCATTTGCCCGTCTTGATAAAAGGCTATAAAACATTGTAAATAATAATGGCTGTCACATGAAAGAGGAGCTGGAGGGATTAATCTTGGGGAGGGGTGGGGGGCAATCGTCAGTTTGTCCTATCATTCAGTCCAAAAAACAACTGCACACTTTTTTTTAATACTGTGATTCCATGGGATTGTTTAAGAAAGCTACAGTAGTTGTGTGGCTGTCAAGTTTCAAAGCGCGGTTTTGCTGGTGCGACAAATTTTGTTTCTCAGCTTGCCGATGAACCTGGGGGGGGGGGAGGGAAGAGATTTGGAAAGCAGCCTTCAAAGATCAAGAAGCCAGACCATGAGACCCAAGGACGTTACACCAGGTGTCTGGCCAGACCTAGAGATGCTTTCTCATAACAATATTTTTCCTGCTTGATTGAGCAACATGAGCTGATCCAGAGGGAGGAGGGAGAATTCAATGCTTTTACTATATGGGTTTGGGAGGGGTCTGGCCAGAGCTGGTTTTGCTTTCATTAGCACCAAAGTGATGTACTCAATAAAGTTTGACATTAAGAGATCAGAATGTCTCGAAGGTGTTTGCTTGGTTGCGTTCATCGGCTGAAACCTGGACAGTGGCATTGGCCAGGCGAATAATCCTGCTTCCAAAACACGTCAACTCTGTTTAAAAGCAATAAGCTTCTAGCTTTGATGCCTGGAACAAATGTCCCTAATATTTGGATGAGACCTACTGAGTCAGAAGGATGTTCAACAGCACGTCTGGGCGGACATAAGACTTAAGCAGAAGTTATTGAATGGGACCCAAGTGGCCATGATAGCGGTGTTCCAATATCTAAAGGGCTGCCACAAAGAAGAGGGGATCCACCTATTCTCCAAAGCACCAGAAGGGAAGACAAGATACAATGGATGGAAACAAATCAAGGAGAGAAGCCACCTGGAATTTATGAGAAACTTCCTAACAGTGAGGACAATTAACTAGTGGAACAGAAGTTGCCTCCAGACGTTGTGGGTGCTCCATCATTGGAGGCTTTTAAGAAGAGGCTGGAATGGTATAGGTTCTCCTGCTTGAGCAGGGGGACTAGAAAACCTTCCAGTTCTATTCTGATTGATTGACATAACCTATGCCTAGGTATTTTTCAGTACAGGTTCATCTCAATAAGGATTTTAGAAGATCTCATTTTGTCTTGGGTGAGTGTGGGGACAAGTCATGTGAGAAATTCTAGACCTGAAAAAAGATGATCAGGGGTCTGGAGGCTAAACCATGTGATGAAGGATTGAGGGAGCGAGGTATGTCTAGTCTAATGAAGAGAAGGACTAGGAGTGATAGCAAAGCTATGGATGTGGACGCTCCATTACTGGAGGTCTTTAAGTAGAGATTGGACAGACATTTGTCCGGAATAGTATAGGATCTCCTGCCTTGAGCATGGGGTTGGACTAAAAGACCTCCAAGGTCCCTTCCCAGTGGTGGGATTCAGCCAGTTTGCACCACTTCAGCAGAACCGGTAGCTAATTTTTTGTTGCCCAGGCCCAGAATGGACTTCCGGAAGTGGCATCCACACAGAGAACCAATTGTTCACATATTTGAATCCCACCACTGTCCCTTCCGACTGTGTTATTGTGTTCTTTGCAGCAAAATGCACACCATGTACCTTTACATGAACAGCATGCACAGTGGTACAGAACTACCAATCAAAACATATCATACTTCATCTCATCGGCTAGAAATATAGCTACAAAGAGGTGACCTCATCTGGATCCCCTCACACGATCCCTTGTTTGAGGTTTGGCAGTCTTCCAAAGACAAGTCAAAGCACTTCTAGGACTGAGACAAATATTTGATGTCTTTTTTCTCACTCTCTCCTCTCTAAAGTAGAGAGTTTGGGAAAAAATGGCCTCCCGCAAACCATTTGATCATCCTCTCTTCATAGCTTCTTTTCAATTTTTTTTCCTGGGCCCTGTTTTCATGCTGTTTCCTCTTTGTTGTTCTTCACACTAATTTTCTCTCCTCTCCTGCTTCCTTGAGTGATCTGAATCAGTCAGGGATCACGTGCTAGAAACAACGATGGCCCCCGGCACTTTGCTTAATAAATTGTAGCTCTTTGCTAATGTTATCAGAAGGAATGAAGCTCACTCCGTATTTCCTATTCTGATCAGAGGGGCAAATCCACCCTTTACGGATTTTTTTGGGTTGAAAAATGAACGGATGATTTCTGATTTTAGTGATTAATAATGGCAGAATAGGTGGAGAAGGGATCCACGTTATATCATATTCATAATAGCTGTGAAGAAGATCGGAAACTGTTTTATTAACTATCTTTCTGTGTTTTCTTTTTCTTTCGCCCTCTTCTGCTTTATCCCTTTTTGTCTTTCTCTTTTATCTTTCTAACTCTTGATATTGCTTCATGTTTATCTTTGAACTTTTTTTAAAAAAAAAAACACCTCTTCAATAAAACTTACAAAACAATAAATCTTACAAAATCCCATCCCGTTAGGCCAGTTCATTCTCAAAAACCAACACAACTGTATTTATTTATTTTTACAATGAGTCAAAAGTTGCTGGTGGCCTGTTGATTAAATATTCACGTTTGCTTTGTGCAACTCTTATTTCTGCTCCACAACAGGGTCTTTCTCAAGGTCTGTATTTATTAAATAGCATGCCAAGAAAGATGAAGCAACTTGTTAAAAACAAAGCTGTTTACAGGTTTTAATCTGTTTCTCTTGAAAAAAAGTGCAGGTGGGTTTGAGTGACGTTAGAGCTTAATAGCGTAGCTTCTAATGCGGGACCATTTCACCTGATGGCTTTGAGGTTGACTATCTGGCGCTAGATGGTCAAGTTTTTGGATCCAAATGGGCCCTTCATAAAAAGATGGGAACAGGTGAGCTGAGAGAATGCCCAATTTGGGCGCATACTACTCGATATTGAAAAGGACAGAGGACATGAAATATATTCTGGTGTTTTTACTTGTTTTCCCCTCCGAACACAGCAAGGTCCTTTATGGAGAGGGAAGGTGTGATCTTCCCCAGTCACCTGGTCTTTTGAGATTTGTAGATATCAGTTTTGCCACTTGTGTTTCATTGTATTACAACCCATTTCTCTGTTAAAAGACCCATGAAATCTGCCCCCTGCTACAGCCAGCTAATCTGAGGGTGATTGGCTGGCAATGAAATAACAATAAGACAATTCCGCTAAGCAGCCGAAGATGCCGAGCTGATTTTCAGCCAATTTGAGACCCAGCTTGGCTGAAGTTCTTTCTCCGATAAAACCCGGAAAGCGGAAAAGCTGAAGTGCCTCTGAATGTAAAAGCCAAAATCAATTTGATTTTAAATGATTTTCAACTGATTTTAAAAGGCAACGGCGCGGAACGCATCGGGAAGGTTAAAAAGCTTCAATTTGATTCCCTTCAGAGGAAGACAAGCTTATTTTTCGCCTTTATTCAATATATTCCCTTTTCTATTGTTTTGCGAGGCTTTTTTTTTTTTTGCTTAGCCAATTTGTTTAAGAATTGCCAGAGCAGCAACAGTCAATTGTTGCTTTTTAAAACATCCCAGAATAAAATACTAAACGGCACCCTGAAAATTGGTTGCGTGGATGTGCGATAGTGCATTGATGGCAGCACTTAGGCTTCTCTTGCATATAATCCTCCATGACGCATAATGCGAGTTTATATATATATAAATTGCTTTCTCCTGTCTTTGTGTACTGTCATGATGTCTGGTTGATTAGCCAGCACCTACCTGTCCATCTGGATCTGGAAGTCCCACGGGACCTTAACTATCTTATTTTCCACATATACACACACTACACACATAGGTATATATACATGGTCATGGAGAATAAGATAAAATGCCACGAGATTTCCAGATCCAGATGGATACCTGGTCAAGGATCATGTGATCAGCAGAAAAACATCTCAGTCTTGACTTAGAATTGCATTGGATTGCATTCCTGCTTGGAAGACAACAGAATTATAGAGTTGGAAGGGACCTTGGAGATCTTCTAGTCCAACCCCCTGTTCAGGCAGGAAGCCCTATATCATTTCAGACAAATGGTTGTCCAATCTCTTCTTAAAGACTTCCAGTGTTGGGGCATTCACAACTTCTGGAGGCAGGTTGTTCCACTGGTTAATTGTTCTCACTGTCAGGAAATTTCTCCTTAGTTCTAGGTTGCTTCTCTCATTTGATGAGTTTCCATCCATTGTTCCTTGTCTTGCCTTCAGGAGCTTTGGAAAATAAGTTAACCCCCTCTTCTTTGTGGCAGCTCCTCAAATATTGGAACACTCCATATTGGAATATTCTAATATTTTCTGATTATTTTTACGGCGGTCAGAATTATTGGAAAAAGGAGGTCCTGTTTCCTGACGCAAATGTCCCTGGCCAAATCTGATCTCCCAATATACCAAGAGCTATACCAACGAGCCATAATCACACCTGGAGAAAGAATTTTTCTTTAAATCGGAAGGTATGTAGATTTATCCATGAAGCTGGAGACTTCGGTTACTGGCTAAATTGCTAAGCCATCATTGGTTGCCAGTTCTCCAATACTCAGGTCTTGGGCAAGAGACACGGGTGATGATTGCTTGTTGGACTCTTTGCAAAACCCCAGTCAGGATTAAATCAGGGTTTGTTTTCAAGTGGAATGAAAAATATTATGGTTATACAGCCCGGAGGTCTAGAGGTACTGAAGGGAAATTTAAAAAATCCTGCATGTACGTGTGGTAATGAAAAAAAAAAATCAGAAATGTGAGTGCTGCACCAGATGCAGCATTTGGATCATTAATAATCTCCCTTTTATAATTTCAATATCATTTCTTTTTCCTTTTCTTTTTGTAATTCGTACGACAGCCACTTCCCTGCTTTATTTGCAAACTCCAAATTGTTTGTTTCACGTAATTCATGTTCTTTTCCACTTGCCTTGCCATTAACACAGATAATTGTCATTGTAAAAGCTTAATTTGCTGAGGAATACATATCTCCTCTGGAAATTTAATTCTTTTTCTTCTTCTTCTTTTGATTTCATACATTGTATTTTGTCCTGCCTCTTCTTTTTCAGTTCACTATTTAGCTGAATAAATTGACCTCTGATAAAAGCTTTACTTGCGTCACAAACCGTTCTTAAATCAGGGACTTCACCTAAATTATTTTCCAAAAATTATTCCAATTTCCTTTGAATTAAAGGAAGATTTTAATTTAACCATCTAAAGTTATGATAGACTTTCCCACAGATTCTTTCCACCTGTTTTCAGAGTTATGACAATCGTATTTGGTCCCTTGGTAACCAGTTTAAATTTATGGCCATTTTTTTTGCTAGTTTCTGGTGTTTGCTTCCAGTTTCTCACAAAAAAAAGCCCATTGGGGAAAATGGATTGTCATAACTTTGAATCCAGTCACATGATACCTCAATTTACGACCGCAATGACTTACAATTGCAATTCTATGTGCAGTTACAGTTGTACAATGAGGTCTACTTGTATTCCTTCTTTCTATAGTTTCACTTAGTTTCCATCTAAAAAAACCCCTTTATTTTATAAACCTGACTCACAGATTATGATCCAAATCATGTCTATTCTTGAAAGACATCTTTGCCGATCCTTGTATCCTTTTCCGTTGCTTTAACAGGGTGTTGGGGGGAATGTGGACCAGTTTTGTTGGGAATTGGGACCAGTTTGTTTTCTCAACTCTCTCTCTCTCTTTCTGTTTCTCTCTATCTCTCTCTTTCTGTCTCTCTCCCTCTGTCTTTGTCTCTCTCTCTCTCTTTCTCTATTTCTGTTTCTCTCTCTCTGTCTCTGTCTCTCTCTCTCTCTCTCTCTCTCCCTCGACCTCTAAATCTGTGACACATCATTTATATTGTAAGACTGCAATTTACACCATGAGTCTATCTGGAAGGCTTTTTGGCTACCGAGTGAGGTGAAAGTGCTTTAATTAAGTAAAATGTGTCCCTCATCAAGTCAGCCCTTGCATTTTTCTCTCCAACCAAGAACAAATCAAGCCCAAGATAGTACGTCATTTGTCTGCTGTCTCTCCTTTTCTAGGATTAGCCCTGATAAAAATACTTAATGTTTATCAAACCGTTTATTAGCCTGCGGTATACGTGGCTTCAGTAACAAAGGCAAAACGTGATCTATCAAGGAGGAATCCACAAAATAGGTCTATATCAGGGGTCTTCAAACTTGGCCTTTTATGACTTGTGGACTTCAACTCCCAGAATTCCTCAGCCAGGCACGCTTTTGAACGGCTGGGTTGGTGGGAGGTGGAGCGAGGACGGGAGCTCACCTCGTCACGTGGCGCTGGGGTCTCAAACCTGGGCTGCTGGCTTTCCAGCCAACGAGCCCAGCATCTTAACCGCTGAGACCCTTAACCACCATAGGCAAGCCTGGGGTGTTATTTGGAACCGTTGTGACAACTCTCTGCGCTTGGGTTCCAATCCTAATTGCATCATCTGCAGAAATGGCTGGAAGGAAACTTTCTAAGTGCTTCAGGACTCTTTCGGCTTCACCCCTTATTAACAGACCCCCCACCCCCATCCCCACCCCCAAAATGTGTTATGCAAACCTGGTTTCTCACGTTCAGGACAGGTGTCCAGGAAAGCGAGGATGAAAAAAGGGTGGAAATTTGAAGGTGGCATGCAGAGATAGCATCGCTCCCACTCTGAACATTCTTCCCATTGTTATCTCTCCTCCAACAGTTGTGCTTCAGATATGTACAAAGTTTGCTTAGCGGTGGGTTAAAATGGATGGGAGGGAGGGAGGGAGGCTGGAGGGAGGATTGAGGACACCCAGGGAAACAATGGCTCTCTTAAATTACTTTCTTCTTCCATTGTTTATATGGAAGCTGAGCCAATTTATCTTATATTGTGATGTCCTCAGTGAAAATTAGTGTTCCCAGCCTCCGTATAAAAGTGAACAGCTGGGGAAAATTGACATTTTAAATTTTAGGAAATGCTGGGCATACATCTTGAATAAGAAACTTTGAGTTGGCTTTTCTTTAGAAAGGGGTGGAAGGCTTCTGGAAAGGCAGAACAAGGTGAAGGCAAACTTGACTCCTGATGATGAATTCTGCAATGGTTCTTCTTCCACATGTTTTGGCCTCCAGACCCCTAATCATCATCTTTTTTTGACTCTTTCTGGAGACATTGTGGCTAGGAGGACCTTTTTATGTTCTACTAACTAGAGAGATGGGTTTTCATGTTCAGCACCCCTTCTGTTTTGGTTCTCCCTGGCTGGAACAACCTGACTTTACCCATTCTTCAGTACATGTAAATAGACAATAATGTCTCAATTATTGCAGTCCATGTTTAATACTGCTTGAATTTTACTGCGATGAATACCCTGGAGTTTGTTTCTCGGCTATTGTCCTGGTGGTCTAAGTCTGATTTTTTTTCTATCTGTTCTATCTGAAGGTTGTACTTTGTCTCAAGTGCCTAATAGATGTCAGAGAAGTGTTACATAAATAAATACATCAAAGAAGTAAATAAACTCAAGGATGGGAAGGAGGAGAAAAAAGAATAAGAAAGGAGAAAGGCAAAGACAGATCTGTTTAAAGTTTGGAACTAGGCCAGGGGTCTTCAAACTTGGCCCTTTTATGACTTGTGGACTTCAGCTCCCAGAATTCAGACAAATGGCTGTCCAGTCTCTTCTTAAAAACTTCCAGTGTTGGAGCATTCACCGCTTCTGGAGGCAGGTTGTTCCACTGGTTAATTGTTCTGACTGTCAGGAAGTTTCTCCTTAGTTCCAGGTTGCTTCTCTCCTTGATCAGTTTCCATCTGTTGCTTCTTGTCCTGCCTTCTGGTGCTTTGGAGAATAGCTTGACTCCCTCTTCTTTGGGGCAGCCCCTGAGATACTGGAAGGCTGCTATCATGTCCCCCCTGGTCCTTCTCTTCGTTAAACTAGAAAGTTTAAAAGAGTGTGAGACTCATAATTTACCAGCACTGTTATGAAGTGAAGGGATTCATGACGGACAAGGGACGTCAACATGGATCGTGTTCTTTCAAGCCTTTGAAAAGCCTGGCTGTGCACCATGGTTTCCATGGAAGTGGACACAGGAGATGAGAATTGTCCAACATCGCGAGCTGCATTCTTCTCTCCCAGGAATCTGGGATGACAAGAGTGCCAATTTAGCTCCTTTGCAAAAGGCAATGCATTTTAATCAGCCGGAATGGAAGAAAAAAGGACAAACCATCAACTATAAAAGTCATGAGCTCTGCAACTGGGGGGGGGGAAGCTCTTCCCCTCTGCAACACTTTTTTTTTGTTCATTTATTTGTTTCTTCTCCCCCCCCCGCCCCGGTCTGGCACGGAGAGCCACCCTGGGGGAGAGCAATGGATGAAGAAGTAAACAAGGAGCCTTTTTCCTGCAGCCCCCCCCCCCTTTCTGCATACTCTGGATTTAATTTTCTGTTAAATTTGGAGTGGTTTCAGGGGCTGGGAGAGCACTGGGCTGGGCTGGGGGGGTGAAGAAACTGAAGTTCTAATGTAGTCAGGCTGGAATCTGTCACTAGCTTATTACACGTTGATGACTCAGTCCCGTCTCTGCCATAAGCAGCCTGTGATTTATGGACACATAGTTAACTCCTGGGGCAAAAAAACGCAGCCATGAGATCAGAGAAGCAATAGGAACTTTCTTTTTATTTATTTATATATATATATATATTTCTCCTCCTCCTCCTCCTCCTCCTCCTCCTCCTCCTCCTCCTCCTCCTCCTTCTTCTTCTTTTTCTTCTTCTTCTCCTTCTCCTCCTCCTCCTCCTCCTCCTCCTCCTCCTCCTCCTCCTCCTCCTTCTTCTTCTTCTTCTTTTTTTGGCAGGAGACAGTGCCCACATTTTTCTTATTCATGCCAAACTGCTTTGCACGGCAATTAGCTGTGTCCTCATTTAGTCTCTAGTCCCAAAGGGTAATGAAAGCCATATATCATCTTCAAGGCTGCTAATTATCCAGCTCGGTTACAGGTAGGCTGTGTAACTCTGAGAAAGGCTTGTCGGCTTGATATATATTGCTCTCCCAATAAGCCAGCGCAGGAGGAGGAGGAGAGGGTGGAGGCCAGGAAAGTTTTTCTGCCTGGGCCCCCTCTGACTCCCAGCCTTGACAGATCTTCAGCAAATGTGCCATACAAAGAGGAAGCTTCTCCATTCCTCAGCTCCATTTTTCACGACGGAACGGCTACGTCCAGCAGAGGCGAAGAGCGAAGACTTGAAATCTGAGAGAGCCAGCAGGAGGGGAGAGGAAAGGTCAGCGATTTGAGCCAACAAGGCTTTGAACTGCCAGAGCAACCGGGGAGGGGGGGGGAGATGGCAGGCAAGGCACCAGAAATGGAACCCAGGGCCTTCTCTTCTGCTTGGAAGCTTGCAAACTAATTTTGGAGTCCTTGCCGCGTTCATCACTTGCCTTCCCACCTCTTTCGTTTGCAGGCTTGCTCAAAACTCACTAGACAAGACTCGGCTCAGAAATTCAACATGAAGGGGGTTCCAAATTGGATCAATCAATCAGAATAGAGCTGGAAAAGACCTTGGAGGTCTTCTAGTCCAACCCCCTGCTGAAGCAAGAGACCTTATACCATTTCAGTGGCTGTCCAGTCTCTTCTTAAAAACCTCCAGTGATGAAGCACCCACAACTTCTGAAGGCAACTTTTGTTCCACTGGTTAATTGTCCTCCCTGTTAGGAAGTTTCTCCTGAATTCCAGGTTGCTTCTCTCCTTGATTAGTTCCCATCCATTGTTCCTTTTCTTGCCTTCTGGTGCTTTTTCTTTGCACATTTCCCAAAGTCTCAACATCTTTTTTGTAATGAGGTGACTAAAACTGGATGCAATATTCCAGGCATGGCCTTACTAAGGATGTATCTCCAGAGTCAGTTGCCTTCCCAGGCACAATTGAGAAATCAGTTAAGAAGGTTAAATTAGATCCCTTTGCCCATGTTTTTCTCCTTCCCCGAATTGGTTCAGAAATCTAAATGGAATTGACTCAGTTCAGTGATTCCTTTCCAAAGTCTGAATAAAAATGGACTGATTTTCCAAATGGAAATAGGGTTTTGCATGATTCCCACAGACCAAGAAGCTATAAAACCGATTTACTCCTAGGGCAGTTTTATACACCCAAGTATAATGTTATTCAATGAGAGATTTCTATCTGAATGCAGGCCGTGCAATTAAAGAATCATTTGTGGCTAAGAAAATCAAATGTTGTGCACTCCACAGGAAGGCAACAACAAACCTGTTAAAAATTTTTTAATCAATTTGTTTGCTTTTTTCCCCATAAAGTCACCTAGTTTTATAAACATTGCTGATCTCCAATATAAACTGAAGCAATCTTTTTTTTTAAATCTGTTTATCTGAGTCTCAGAGACTGCCCAGACAATCACCTGCAGTTTTTTAGCAAATGGTTTGCCATTGCTTCCTTTCCAGGGCTGAGTTAAAGTGACTGGCACAAGGTCACCCAACTGGCTTTGTGTCCAAAGTTTTTAGCCTGATGTCTTAATCATGACACCAAACTGGCTGTCCAGACAATTAGTGTGTGTGTGGGCATTAATATGAATGAATCTACACATTCCGAGAACATTTAAGGCTCACTATCTGTTAAAAGCTGGTTAGAAGAACTTAATTTTGTTGTGAGTTACACAATGACAATAAAGATATTCTATTCCACTCCACTCAGTGGTGGGATTTTTTTTTTTATGATAAACTAATAAAAAGAAGATTGTCAGTTTCCCAATTAAAGGACTCAGAGGGAGCAGAGGAAATATCTAATATCTGTATTAGCCAAGTAGGATCATCTCAACTGCTTAAAACACAGACACACAGACATATACACAAACATATGTAAGATCCCACTCACAGGTAGGGATTACTCAAAATAAGTCCACTAGATGGCATTGCAATTAATGTGATGGCAGCAGAAAGGATCTGAAGCAATTAAATTCTAGCTGGGTAAACTTTGGAAAATGGCATTAATGCCTCACCAAAGTGGTAAAAACTGATCTCGCAAACCATCAAAAATAGTTTTTCTTTAAAGAAAAGTAGGGACACACATTTTAAAAAAATGAGAGGTCCAAAAACATAATTCAGTCCAATGTTTTGGATATTTTACAGAAGAGACTCTATATAATCATATTCAACATAGGAGAGAAAAAAAAGCATTAAGAAAAAAAGGAGACCTGCCATTACACTACAGTTGCATCAATGTGGAATTGGTTTAATTTTAACTTAATTTTCACATAAGTGGTCGGTCCCAGTTCTGTGCTATTTCTATAAGAGATGCCACATTTCACCCTCTCATTTTTAGTTTTCTTACTGAGGGCTGCTTGTTTAGACTCTTGTTTAAAAACCGAAAAACATTGGGGTGCTGGAGAGAAGCTCTTTTACTTTTTGCAAAGAATGAACCTATAAATCACTTAGTAAGAATTGCACTCTTCGTTTTGAAAGCCATTACGAAGAGGATCACATTGATCAGATTGGGGGTGATTTATTATGACAAATCATCATAATAAATCGATGACTTATTATGAACAAGTTCCATTGTTTTCTTTGTATTTTTGTATCAGTTTTGTATATTTCATATGTTCAGTTGATTTAATCAATAACGTTTCTATCTATCGATCGATCTATCTAGCCTTCCAGAATGATACAAATCGCATCAGTGGTAACCATGGATTCTTTACAGCAATTGCATTCAATCTGAGAAATCTTTGCCATTTTAAAAAAAAAATTATCATATTGGTTTGCCGCCCATCTGACTGCAATGAACAGGAAGCTACTTCAAGGACTGCGTTTGGAGAAACAAAAGCGTTTCAGAATAGGAAAGGAACTGAGACAAGGATGCATATTATTTCCATATCTGTTTCACTTATGTAGCAGATTCATTATAAAAACGGCAGGGATGGATGAGATGGCAGCTGGAATTGAAATGACAGCCTGAGACACGAACAGCTTGAGATGTGGAGGTATCAAGAGTGTGTTGACTGAGAGGAAACTTAGAAGAGTTATCTTGTGAGTCTCAAAGATGCCTTTCAAAGGCAAGTGGACTTTCTTGGGGTTGTTTTTTTTCTTTGAAAGCGTTTCGGTTCTCATCCAAGAAGCTTCTTCGGTTCTTCTTGGATGAGCAGTGAAATGTTTTCAGGGGAAAAAAAACACAAGAAAGTCCACTTGCCTTTGAAAAGCACCTTTGGGACAATCATGATCTGGACGATTGAGAAGCTCCACAGGCAGTATCTTGTGAAGATAAACGTGGAAATTTGATCTGAAGAAGACAACATCAATTCAGCAACTGTGCTTATTGGCTGCCCTCTCCTCCTCACCCTCCCGGACGAACTGTAGAGTTCCTGCTGCCTTAGGAAAGCTCAAAAAATTCTTAAAGACTCAGCTCATCCCAGACATTCTTTTTTTGAACTATTACCACCTGGCAGATGGTACAGGATAATAAAAACAAAGACAAATCTGCTGAAAAATAGTATTTATCCCAGAGCCGCAACCATATTAAATACCACAGTATAGTGCAACATTGAAGTGCAATATTAAGGGCAACGCAATGGTGAATAGAATGTGAAAGATGTGTGCATATAATGTATGTTCTTATTTGTGGTTTTTACTTGTGTGTAGTGTGCACTGTGGACAGCACTTAATTTTGTTGTGGGATACACAGTGACAATAAAGATATTCTATTCTATTCTATTCTATTCTATTCTATTCTATTCTATTCTATTCTATTCTATTCTATTCTTTATTTCTATTCTATTCTATTCTATTCTATTCTATTCTATTCTATTCTATTCTATTCTATTCCATTCCATATTTTCTATTCTATTCTATTCTATTCTATTCTATTCTTTATTTCTATTCTATTCTATTCTATTCTTAGTGAACCTAACAGTTCACAGAAAAAAGGTGGAGAAGATAGATACTTTTGTTTTCTTGGACTGAGGAATGAAGAAAGAGAAGTAAAGAAGAGATGGACCTCAAGAAGGAAGCAGTGATAAATTTAGAGAAGAAGATAGGAATCAGCAAGGCTATTTCTATGACATCAAAGACCAGAAGAGTTAAACCAATGCAGTCTCCAATTGTAATGCACAGTGGTGAAAATTGGAGATATTGAGAGAGAGTGGGACAAGGGAGATAGATACTCACCTGCATATTATGGGTTAAGAGGTGGTTACAACCTCTTAACTCATAATCATGGATAACAAGAAGAATCTATCAGTCCGTCTTGGATGAAGTAAAAATCTATTTCCCCTTGAAATCATGATGATCGGGTGAAAGTCACATGCTTTGGGTATATGATATTTGACAGTTGAGCAAAAACAATCACGTGGTACTCAGGAAGTTTGGGGGAAGGAGAAGGGGAAGGAAAAGCTGGATAAACTGAGATAAATGGAAGTACAGAAAGTGTTTGAAATCCGGGCTATTACGGTACTAGAGATGGATAGAGGTCCATGCAGTGACCAGGAATTAAGCCCAACTTAACAGGACCTAATTAGCTGCAATAATGCAGGTTCATTATAGGCATTTAGTTTGATTATAATATACTTAAGTCAACAGCAGTTTGTATTGGCTAAATAGATGCAAAGAGAGGTAACAGACCTGTACAACTGCGTGAAATAACTGAGGTTATAGAGGTGACGAATTTTATTATTTCAGCATATACAGTGCAACCAAGTTGTGTAAATGGCAGTTTGGCGAATTGGACATCATGATTCTTGTTCTATTTGCTCGCTGGCAATCATAGTTTGAAGCTTCCTTTCAGGAGAAAGTAATACGCTAGGCTTGGGCTCAGAAAATCAAAAAATATTACATTTGATTGACACGTGGGAGCGTGAGACAGCCACTTTACAAAATCATAGAGTCATAGAATCAGTGACGGAAGAGGCTACTTCTCTGTGTAGAAAGTCAAATTAAATTACTCCTAATGGTAATAAGCACTTCTGGAAATGCAAATTCTGGAGATCCTTCTTTCTTAGGGTAAAAAGATGCCCGCAACTGACCGATAGGATAATTCCTTCCATTCCTAGTAAAGCAAACCTATTACAGCCAATTGGATGAGGGTTAGGGTGCAAATACAATTCAACTCCCATTGAGGATTAAATAATAAAGAACAAATTGCTGGAAGCTTTTTTTTTTTTTTTAAATGGAAAGTCTAAAAGCAGCAACTCACTAACGGGAAGGGAAGAAATAAAATCCAAGCCCTTATTCCCAGGTTGTGGGCTGAAATCTTCCTGGACTCAGAAGGAATCTAAAACCCAAAGACACCTACAAGCATTCAGTACAGCTGACCACAACTGGGTGCAAAACGTCTGTCACTATACGAGACAGTTAGGTAAGTTTTGCTCCATTTTACGACCTTTCTTTTTCACAATGGTTAAGTCAGTCACTGTAAACTATGAAGTTAGCAACCTGTTTGTTAAGTGAATCTGGCTTCTCCATTGACTTTGCTTGTCAGGAGGTCGCCAAAGACCCCGGGACGCTGCAACCGTCGTAAGTACATGTCAGTTGCCAAGCGTGTGAATTTTGATCATGTGACCCTGGTTGCATGAAAAACAGCCATAAGTCACTTTTTCCAGTGCTGTTGTAACTTCAAATGGTCACTAAACAAATGGCTGTCAGTCAAGGACTACCTGTAGTAGCGGGGGCATCCACAGTGTGTGGTCCGAAAAGACAAGTTAGTAGCCACAACAATACAATTGAATCTCTACCTGTTTTTTTATCCAACCCTTCCTTTGATCACGCCCTATATATGCCCTTGTTAGCTGGAATCACTCCGTTGCCAGGCAGATGGACTGTTCGGATCAAAGATTCCAGAGTAGGCTAGATCACCCAGATTGACAGGATTTAACAGAATGACAGAGTTGGAAGGGACCTTGGAGGTCTTCCAGTCCAACCCCTTGCTCAAGCCAGGGACTCTACACCATTCCAGACAAGTGACTGTCCAGTCTCTTCTTAAAAGACTCCGGTGATGGAGGCACCCACAACTTCTGAAGAGAAGCTGTTCCACTGATTAATTGTTCTAATTTTTAGGAAATTTCTCCTTATTTCTAAGTTGCTTCTCTCCTGGATGAGTTTCCATCTGTTGCTTCTTGTCCTGCCTTCAGGCGCTTTGGAGAATAGCTTGACTCCCTCTTCTTTGTGGCAGCCCCTGAGATATTGGAACACTGCTATCATGTCCCCCTTCGTCCTTCTCTTTATTAAACGAGACCTACCCAATTCTATGTTTTAGCCTCCAATCCTCTAACCATCTTTGTTGCTCTTCTCTGCACTTTCTAGAGTTGTAACATCGTTTTTATATCATGGCGACCAAAACTGAACAATTGACAATCTATCCAAAAGAGTCATCCAGAGATAAACCCGGTGGATTTCTTTGTAATGAATCCTGATGTTATTGGCAGTCTCTGTAAGAGAAACGTCAACCTCTCTTAGCAGAAGCTGGCATCAATCCGTTAAAGCAGAAATCTACGAATCTCTTTGACCAAAACTCTACTGGCATTCAAAGGCACACTCGTCCCACTAAACTGACTTGTTTCATCTGAAGTTGTCCAGGAGCGGCCAAGTTCAACAAGGAATATGAAGCAAGTCTGTGATTCCTCTCCAAGTTTCGGCAGAATACTTCTGCAACTATAAAAAAATCATTATGTGTTGGCATGTGGATAAATGAAAACATGTGCCATATCAATTATGGCCTGTTTTTTTTTTGTTTTTTTTTGGTGAGAATAAGAGGCCCTGGATTCGCAAGCTCAAACTCTCATACTCATGTTTAAAAATGGCAATAATAAGGCTTCCGCATTTAGCCTGGAATATCAACCACAGTTAGTAGGAACTGTTAGTAGAACAACTGCATTTGGGAAGAACTCAGCTGTTCCTCTGGCTTTGCCAATTTCTGCAACTCAGAAAGCTTTCGGCCTCATTTTACCCAGTCAAGCTTCTGCCTGGCTATCCTACAGCTGTCAAACTGTACAATCACCTTTTAATTACTGTCTTAGTTCATTACTTTCTTCTCAGCTTCAGCTGCAGGTCTTCTAGCCCCCAAACCAACATTTGCTGTCATGCGTGGCTCTCCATAAATCCTCATGCTGTCCTTCCGACTTGATCCAGATGTTCAGACTTTCAACTGGAAAACATCCTGCAGACTGCCAGTTGAATTTCTGCCTGCTTCTCCCCTCATCCCCCCCTCCCTCAATGGTCCTCACATTTAGTTTATCATCTACTACCCAAACCCATGCGCCTTCTTAGACATTCATTCACACAATTTATTCTTTTAAAAGCAATTGACTCTCCACAGCACCATCCATCTTTCAGATACGCCAGGTAAAGGACACCTGCTGTAAAATTGAGAAATAAGGGCACTTTCCTCCTCCATGTACCTTCAATCAACTTTTATTCAGCATTTCCTCCATCCAGCATGTGCCCTGTGCATTCTCAAAAATCATCCCAAATGCCCGTTCTTCATTCCTTCAAAGGAGATTCATGCTAAGTGACAGGCAGCTTTATACTGGGTCTTCTGTTAGTATTAGAGTCTTCTCCACAAAAGCCAACTTCCACCCTTCGGACATCCTCAGGTTAGAAATATTACATTATGAATTCATGAATGACAGAGCAGCAGAATAGCAGAGTGGGAAGGGACCTTGGAGGTCTTCTAGTCCAACCCCCTGCTCAAGCACGAGACCCTATATCATTTCTTCTTCCTTAGATATGTTGCTTTTGAGAAAAATCTCAGAACATGCTATGGGTTAAAAAAAAAAGCAAGGTGACTGAAGCCCCACCCCTTTATATGGCTCTTTTATGATGTAAGCAAAAGGGGTGGGGTTTTAGTCATGCAGTTGCAGCTATTGTCTTTATTTTTTTTTATTTTTTTTGACCTCATCAGAACTTATCTGGCTTTAGAAAGGATTTTTTTTAAAAGTCTCATTACAGCTAACTACGCATTTTCCAACTATAGCAAGCTATAATTGTTGCACTGGTTCAAATCCTTAACTCTTTGAAGATGTATGACTTCAAAATAACTTAAAACAATGCAATGTCTATCCTGTGTCAAATTTGGTTTCTGGGAATCTTTGCCTCAGTTTTTCCTTTGCAAACAATGATTAAGAATGGGATAACCTTGTCCAGTCTTGTAGTTTTAAGGAATGAGTTGTACCATTTCTTTTATCCACTTCTACCATGTGCCCAAATGCAGCGTTTTAAATATTCCTCTTTCCACTTAATGGTCCCCATTTCAAAACACTCTGGGGAAAATCTGGTGGGATTTGATTTTAAGCCCACCGTTTTCTGAGTTGTGTCCTTGCAGATCAAAGGATGGATGTGTGCTCTGATCTGATTCAATCTATGAATCAATTCATCAATCCATGCAGACTACTTTATCAGGATCCCAATAATCCAAAGATAAGTAATCATAAAGTAAGCCCAAAGCATAAACAGAATAGGCATCTCAAGGAACTGAACTAACAGATGCGCTGAGCTGATTATATCCAAATATATACTCCGTTGTCCTGAGAGGAAATCAGAGGAAGCGTACCAAATAAACTTCTCTTGACATGTTTTATTTTTTAAATGAAAGAGAAAAGAAAAATATTTTTTGGGGGGAGGGGTGCTCTCAGCATGCAGCCTTTTTTCTGCCCTTGCAAACCAGAAATACGAAGAAGAAGAAGAAGAAGAAGAAGAAGAAGAAGAAGAAGAAGAAGAAGAAGAAGAAGAAGAAGAAGAAGAAGAAGAAGAAGAAGAAGAAGAAGAAGAAGAAGAAGAAGAAGAAGAAGAAGAAGAAGAAGAAGAAGAAGAAGAAGAAGAAGAAGAAGAAGAAGAAGAAGAAGAAGAAGAAGAAGAAGAAGAAGA